>NW_027412528.1:2099676-2399676 GCF_025532065.1 Leptinotarsa decemlineata | reverse complement strand
ATCATATTAATAATTATTATTATTGACATCATCGAATCTACAAGAGATATTGACAGACACAATCTCTAAGTTACATAGCACAGTGACATAGCTCAAATATTGTTACAACAAAATTTACACAAAAAAATTGGACAAATGAGTCGTATAATTCGAAAACAAGCTATACTACCAACCTATAGTTGTTTTTAGGTAGTCTGTGTAAATTCTCCGAGTTCATTCTGTTTGTTTTTTGCCTGAAACCGCCAGCTCCCGAATTTGTTCCAAAATTCGCCAGCTCCTTTCCTTCAATACCCGCTAAATCCATTTTTTTATATTTGAATGTATGTTTATCTCATTTTTTATTAATTGAATAACATAAATCAGGGTTATCTATATACCAATTTGAATTACATTCCCTATTGGAATAATTACAATTCATTTAGACAGTTACTCAGTAATAGTAGATACACTTTTTTGCTTTTTATGAAAATGTGTTCTGTGTGGAGTTAGCGGATATTGGAATAAGACAACTCAAATATCAAGGAACCTAATATTTTTCAATGAAATAAAAACAAAGATTAAACATATATCCTTCTTTGATTATCTGCCGGTTGACCTGAATTCCCAATGGAATTCAGGTCAACCGGCAGATAATCAAATAATTTGATGGCTCTCTACTCAGCTCCTCTGTCAAATCAAAAATTTATCAATAAATTGTTAAAGATGAATTGAGAAAGTGAGCTATATTTTGGAAGTTGCAAACCTTTTGAATAAAGTATGGATGACGCACATTTTCAAGTCGCGTATCTTGAAAACGGTAAATGCTATCAATAATAAATTATTTGCAGTTATAGATGTCAGTCACTATGATGAAATAAAAAAGGCATACGATTTCATCAAACTGAATGATCGTATTCAACTGAAGAATATAAACTACTCTCTCCACACCAAATTCATGCATGTATCCCTAATAGCCCAAGCAATTATGTGAATTTTCCCTCTATATTGACAAATGACGTTTTGTCTTATGCGATTGGATTTCAGGATTTTCACTTGGATTTCTGCATTTCACCGAGGATTTCTGAATTTGATCAGGAATTTTTGAATTCCAGATGAGATTTCTGGATTTCACCTAGAATTTCTAGATATTTTGTAGCATTCAAGATGTTCCACAAAAGGCAGAATAACAATGCAATTGCCATGCAGTACTTAAAATAATAACATATTATCAAACTTTTAACCTCCTGATATGCTGATATCCAAGATATGGTTCTTACAAAAATTTTATAATTTTCTTAATCAATATAATATTATGAGAATTGATATTGATATATCTGGTAAAAATCCTGAAATCCAATCGCATAAGAAAAAACGTCATTTGTCAATATAGAGGGAAAATTTACATTATTGCTTGAGCTATTAGGGATACATGCATGAATTTGGTGTGGAGAGAGTAGTTTATATTCTTCAGTTGAATACGATCGTTCAGTCTAATGAAATCGTATGCCTTTTTTATTTCATCATAGTGATTGACATCTATAACTGCAAAAAATTTATTATTGACATCATTTACCGTTTTCAAGATACGTGACTTAAAAATGTGCGTCATCCGTACTTTATTCAAAAAGTTTGCAACTTCCAAAACATAGCTCACTTTCTCAATTCATCTTTAACAATTTATTGATAAATTTTTTATTTGACAGAGGAGCTGAGTAGAGAGCCATCAAATTATTTGATTTTCTCCCGGTTGACCTGAATTCCATTGGGAGCATTTAAACTCAAAACAAAGAAGGATATGTTTAATCTTTGTTTTGATTTCATTGAAAAATATTATGTTCCTTGATATTTAGTTGTCTAATTCCAATATCCGCTAACTCCACACGGAACGCATTTTCATAAAAAGCAAAAAAGTGTATCTACTATTCCCGAATAACTGTCTAAATGAATTGTAATTATTCCAATAGGGAATGTAATTCAAATTGGTATATAAATAACCCTGATTTATGTGATTTAATCAATAAAAAAGAAGATAAATATACATTTAAATATAAAAAAATGGATTTAGCAGGTATTGAAGGTAAGAAGCTGGTAGATTTTGGAACAAATTCGGGAGCTGGCGGTTTTAGGCAAAAAACAAACAAAATGAACTCGGATAATTTTCACAGACTATCTTAAAACAAAAATAGGTAAAAAAAGTTTGAAAGTGGAGTTGGCTTGTTTTGGAATTATAGGACTCATTTGTCCAATTTTTTTGTGTTAATTTTGTTGTAACAATATTTGTGCTATGTCACTGTTCAGTAATGTAACTTAGAGATTGTGTCTGTTAATATCTCTTGTAGATTCAATGATGTCAATAATAATTATTATTAATATGAATCATAACTGATCCTCTCTAGCGGAGATAGCGGAGATTATATTTAGTATTAACATAGATTCAATAGATAAAAAAATCAATTAAATTGAAGAAAAGTCAGACCTTATAACCGTATAGATTTCGCTTTCTAGTTTACAAACTTCATGACAATAACAATAAATATTCACCATGATCATACTCTGAATAGTCATTTCAAATTAAACAGTTTTTCTATGATAACCGCTCTAGCCTTTTTTATAATCCTAAACAACGTAAAAATGTGTTCTTAATTTCATTTCCGGAGCTGGTATGTTCCATTACCAACAGAGTCTTAGATGATAGAAATCTGGGCCAATAACTTTCTCCTGTCCATCCTGGATCTGAGAAAGGACTGCTCCAAGTCCCACGTTGCTGGCGTCCGTATCTAAAATGAACTTTCCGACCGGTATGGGATAGCTCAAAACAGGAGCGTTGATCAAAATCCTTTTCAACTTCTTGAATGAGTCTTGGTATTCCTCAGACCACTGGAACTGAATATGCCCTTCTGTGAGTCGGGTCAATGGTTTGGCGATGTTGGCAAACCCTAGCACATATCGGCGGTAGTAGGTGCATGAACCAAGGAAGCTCCGAAGCTGATGTATATTCTTTGGAATGTGTCATTCCTCAACTGCTTTGTTTTTTTGTTCGTCCACTGCCACTCCTTGCCCAGAGACAACGTGGCCAAGGTAACGGACTTCTTTCTGGAACAGATGGCATTTTTTGAGACTAAGTTTCAATCCAGAACTTCTCAGACACATGAATACCTCCTCCAGATTTTTCAAGTGATCTTCGAATAATTTTCCGACCACGATTATATCGTCGAGATACACTAGACACGTATTCCATGAGAGCCCTTGAGAACCGTCTCCATCAATCTCTCGAAGGTCGCTGGAGCATTACAAAGCCCGGAATGGCATAACCGTAAACTGCCACAATCCTGAGTCGAGGATGAAAGCTGTCTTTTCTCGATCTTCTGGGGTCAATTCAACTTGCTTATATCCACTAGGGTGTAGACACCCTAGTGGGAAGAGGGTAGCTGTCTTTCTTGGTCACGTTATTTAGCTGGCGATAGTCCACGCAGAATCTTATCGAGCCGTCCTTTTTCCTCACTAATACGACTGGGGAAGACCACGGGCTGTCAGAAGGTTCGATGACTCCTTTTTTTTCCATATTGCTGACTATCTTGTCTGCCTCTTCTTACTTGGCCAGTCCTTTAGCTGATTGCCGGATTGGTCGGGCATTTCCAGTGTCGATTCTATGCTGAACCACATTCGTTCTGCCGCCTTTTCCTTCTCCAATATCGAAGGTTTCCTGGTACTTATTGACGTGGTGGTGGTGGTGGTATGTCCTTGGAGGAAATGTCAATCAACTTCTCCAACTTTTTAGGCAAGTTGTTGGCTTGGCTAACAGAATTGCGTACACTCCGTATCACAGAGGAAATGGACGAACAGTGCCCCAGCATTGTTCCTTTCTTCAAGTTCACGGAAAAGTAGTTGACGTTCATGATCCTGACCGGCACAACTTCATCAATACGCAACAGGGTCTTCCCCAGTGCGATTCCTCGTCCAATTTTTCCATCATGAATCTTGGGTTCGAACATTACCACCTTTCCGCTGCTCGCACTTCCGTCCAAGCGAGCCTCCAGGATGGTTTCAGCCCTTTCAGGTATGCACACGTCTTCAGCCAACAGGACTCTGATCATCTCTTCGCTTCTTCCATGAAGCACCAGTTCTTCTCCGCCGACACGTAGGACGCCGTTTTGAAAATTCAGCTCGAACCCTCTGGAATTCATTATGTCCATTCCAATAATTGCATCGTCTTCGATGTCCGCCACCAATGCACGATGATTCAATTTAGTGCTACCCAACACCAATTCAATTGGTAGTTCTCTAAGTACAGTGGCTGGCTCCCCTGTTGCGGTGCGTAGCTTCCAGCTTGACGGTTCAATTCTTGCCGATGTTTGGGCAAAGGTTGGCCCAAGAATGGTTCTCGTCGCACCTGTATCTAGAGCATGGTGCAAGGCTAGTTGTTGATGAGGCCGTCTACGAAAACACCTTTGTCTTGTCGATGGAGAATGGCAACATATACGTTTTTTACGAGGGCTTGCTGAGTACAGGCCGACGATTGCCCTTTCTCATCGACCCCCTTTAGTTTTCCTGATTTGGTGTCGATTCTTCGAATGCTGGACATTTGCTAAGCACATGTCCAATTTTTCCACAGTTCCAGCATCTTATTTGTTTTCTCTCAGGCAACACTTCTTTCATTACTTATCAGCAGGCACTTGTCCATCTTTCTCGATAGCTCGAACTTTGCTCTGGCTCTTGCAGGATTGTTTTGCAGCCTCAAACTCCAGAGCGCTTGCCAGTGCATCCACGAGATGTTTGGGATGAGCTAGTGTCAAGGCCTGCCTTGTTTCTTGGTCGACAAGAATGCTTGAACTGCTAACCGCTCCATTACATTTTCCGGTGTAGCAGGATATGCTAGACGAATCAAACGAGCTATGTCGGCTTCAAACTCCTGTAGGGATTCTCCTGATTTCTGGCAGCGGTGCTTTAGCTGTGAATGGTAAACGTGCTCTAGGTGGGCCTGTCCATACCGCAGCTCAAGATGTTTCATAAGTTGGTCATAGTATTCCTGCTCTTGGGCCGTGAAGGTTTGCAAAATATTCGTTGCTTCTTCACGCAACGCCAATGTTAATGCTACCGCCTTTTCTCCTGCATTCCATCCATTCGCTCTGGCCGCAGCTTCGAATTGTCAGCGGTAATTTGTCCAAAGATTTTTTCCGTCGAGCTGGGGCGGCTTGGCTTCATGGAGAGCTTTCGTGGTTCAGAACTGCCTTTGACATCTTTCAGTTCCGAAATTGAGTTTTCGGTAACGGATTCTATAGTGTGGGCAGAATTAACGATTTGGTTTGCAACTTGTTGATTGTTTCCTTCATCTTGCTGATTTCAGCCTCGAATCCGCCTTTGATTTCATCTCCTAACTTTTTTTCCATTTTCTTCATTTCTGCTCCGATTTCATCTTTGATCTCCCCTTTGATTTCCTCTCTGATTTTGTCTATCTCTGTCTCGATGGTACATATCTTTCCTTCGACTAGACTGGCCACACCACAAAGTTGTTTCTTTAAGCCTTCTGCATTTTCTAGACGCTTCTCCCCCAGGTACTTCGAATTTTGTTGAAGTTTATCTTTTAAACTTAACGAATTTTTGCGAAGCTTCTTCTCCAGGCACTTCGAATTTTCCAGAACCTTCTCCTCCAGACTTACCGAAATTTGTTTGAGCTTATCTTCCAACGATTTGGTGTTCTCATCGAGTTTGCTCATTATTGAACTCGAATCACCCCCAGAAACTTCGAATGAATATGCTTCAGGATCTTCTCCTGATTCAATCAAGTTATCCCATAGTCTCTTCTGGAATACTGATTTCTTTCCGGAAGAATCTAGCTCTCTCTCTCTTCCAATTCTTGCTTCAATTCAGCCACTTTCAAGTCCACTAGGCGTACTTTCCTCGAACACATTTTGTCTCTTATTGTCTATTTTCCACAAAACTGAATACGTCCACTTATTTCAATCGAGTCCGAAACACTGATTTATTTTCACAAGTCTATTTTTCGCGAGAAAAGTCTATCAGTTTATGTTTCCGTAGTCCGGTACTGTCCACTTCGCGAAACACAATGAATCACCAGTCTCTACGCGAACAAATAAGTCTTATAGGCAATTTCACCGTAATACAAAGAGTGTCCACTAACCGCTCACAAATTTATTTTAAAAATTCACTTCTGATCACCAATTGTAACGAATTAAAGAATTAACTGTCTTAAACAAATTTATTTTTAACAATATTTCACTATCACAACTAAAGTATATTCAACACTTCTCTCTGTACTAGCCTAGTATTTTCCCGGCGAGTCAGACTGCTTCTTTCGTGGTGATGTCATGTTTATTCGCTGGCTGAGATATAGTTCAGGGCCGGCTTCAGATTCGTTACAACATCATATGTCAGATTTGTATTCTAAAGCTATGAAATGAGAGAGCGTGATAGCTATAGTCTGGCAATCCCAATAAGTTTCCCAATAGTGAAGTAAATTGGCTTGGAATCTCTTAATTTTTTCTATTTCTACTTGTATTTTATTCTCCTGATATTTCATTTCTTGATTTATTTTGCCTTATATTATTAGTATTTTCAGATATTCCTTTTTTACTTCTTCTTTTTTATTAGTTCTTTCAGGGATTTCAAATCATTTTATATGTATAATATCAGACAATGGAAGTCCGAACTAATGAAATTCATCATAAAACATTGTCAATCACCTTCAAACAAAAATTTCCCAAAGTAAAAAACAATACACCACCTATTCAATAATGTGAGCACTAATGACGGTTTGTGAAAGAAACTTTGATAAATGCGAAAAGAAAGGACTCGAAGGTGTTCGAAAATTTGGAAAGATATTGTTATAGAAATGAAAAATAATTAATTTCAAGAAGTATGTTCGGATTCAAGAAAGTTATACAGAGTGTTGATGGTGAATCCTGGAGAACTGAAAAAATGTAGAATCGGAGTATTTGAGAATTATAGAAAGTATACATTGTTAAGCAAAAATATCCTATCAGGCAGGAAATAATGAATAAAAGGTGTTGAAGAATTTCAAACATATATTTTCATTGCTTCTTTCCTTTTGAAATGAGTAGAAAAATACCAATGATACGTTTTCCGAAGAGTGCAAAAGCCAAATTAATCAGAAAAAAACCCCACTGTATTTTTAAAAACGTTCCAGATGAATTCCTTCGGAACAACTTACAGTTTTCGCCGTCGGCGGCAACAGGTTTTTGCGTGCCAAAATATTCAGATAGGCATAGTTGACAAATGTTGTGATATGTTACAAAATTATTTTTTAATCATGTGAATTCATCACGAGATACACAATTTCAAAAACGGTGAAAGTGATTGAATTGGGAATCGGGTTACTGAGCTAATGATAATGATAATGATAATCATAGAGATATGATAATCATAAGAGACATACTTCTGGAAAAATTCTTCACGAATATTCAAATATGAAAAAATGAAAAGGGAAGCTAAGTTGTATTAGAGATGTACTATAACGAATCTTCGAATAAACGTTTTGTGTCAACACGGCCACCGTCATCTTTTTTTTCAGATACGCACCTGTCTCTTCTATCACAAATATTGATGAAGCGATATAATCACAATTCAGTGAAATATTTCAATTGATATTTTCATAGTGTATTATTTAAAATAAGCAGCATCAGCAGTGACACCAATCAAACAGAAAAACAATTTATACTGCATAATACATTTTTGTGGGAAAATAAAACCAAAACATCAATTTTTCGAGTTGACGACAACTTTCTTCAATTCACATGAGTTTTCTGTTCAAACAATTTCTGTGGAAATTTTTCTATCATGGGTATAATGATATTGAGATGATCTATATCTGTACTAGGTGTCGAAAAAACTTTATTCTTTATGTGACTCCGGGCAAAAAAATCTCAAAAAGTAATGTTTAGGAATCGATCTGGCCATATCCAATGTTTCCAATTCAGTTTGTTGGGAACTCTGCATCTAAATGTTCTCTTATCATAACTGTATCATAAGGGGTGGGGAGGCACTGACTTACGGAAAATATTGGATTTCACGGCAAATGTTCAGTGGCAATTCATCCAAATAGTCATCAAACTTATTAGATGAAAAATGTTCTTACATTTTCCTTCGAAATGTACATCGTAAAAAAAATAACATTTATTTCAAATACCTTTTAGAAGTTGGTTTCTCTATGTGAATGTTCATTGGTTATATTCCACCTATAATGGATGTTTCTGTTGAACCAACCAATATTGGTGAATTGTTATTCGTCCGTCCATATAAGTTTTTTACAGATATTTTCCCATTTCTAAGTCCTGATCACTTCGGAAATCGAACTCTCCTTCCGTAATACCATTAATTAAGGTGATAACTGCGTATTCTGTAGATTTCTATTTGCTCTTTTTGAACTATTCCTCATAGATCTTACAGAAATCCTTTGTTCATGGGTAGTTTCTCGTAAAGAACAATCTCGATTAGAAATAGTTTTGTAACTGACCAACTCGAAATTAAAAAGAAAAATTAATCTTTATGGGCTAATATTTGTTTACTCAAAACTTTCACTTGGTTACTAACACTACCAATAAGAATCCATTCTCTAATCCATTCTGTCAAATGCAGTCGCACATATTTCTTTCTAATCATTTAAACTTTTGAATGTACGGAATACGAAGATACAGGTATAGCTCACCAAATGGGGATTTTTATTCAATTTTGCATAAGTGAAAAGCATATATCGGTCCTTACGTCATTTGAATACCTCTTAACCGAGTGCATAAACGTCTGTAAGTTATTAATAGATATCAACAACAAACCGTAAAAACCAAGCAAAGCTTACGCTTTTTAAATTGCATGCTATTTAATTGTACTAAATTACACAACAATCGTATTTTGACCAAAAACTAACATTTTCGTTACTTCCAGGATTTAGAATTATAAAAATATCCCGTATAAAATTAATTCATAGAAATCAGACTTGAAACAAGAATTACTGTAATACGAAAAAATATAGAAAATTATTGGGTAATTCTGAGATATGCTAATAGTTGCTAAATCAAAATTCACAAAGAACTAACGGCAAGACAGGAATCAAAAATTGTTGTCGATGTGATATACTACTGAATTGTGATTTTATCGCTCTATCGATATTTGTGATAAAAGAGACAGGGCCGTATTGGAAAAAAATTGATTGTAGCCGTGTTGGCACGAGAAAGAAAAATAAAGAAATGGCATCTATAATAATGCCTTCTATTGGAATATTTCTCTGCGAATGATATAGTTGTTCGGAAGAAGTGAATTGAACTTATAGAATACATTTCTTGACTTTTTAAAATATATGTCTGTATATTTTATTCTAAATGTACACTTTCGAGTGACTCTCCTTGTACTGAACGTTAGAAATTGGAAGTTTGAAAAAATATTTTTTGAGTTGTAATCTTTGGGAAACATTCCATCTCCCAAAGTTTTTACTTTCACTGCAAAAAATATAATTGGGTGATCAGTGATCAGTACATCTAAAGACAATTCGCTATTCCACTCGATATCACTTACTTTTGAAACCGACCTCAAAAATTATTATTCTACTACCATTTCGTTTGGTCACGATTACGAATGAATAAATGAGTAAACTACACACTCTCCCAAACGTAATCCAATATATTTACAGTTCAGAATCGGATTAAGACATGCTGAGATGAAATGTTAACCGTTCCTCCATGTTCTTTCATTCTGCTCACTCAGTAAATTAGTGAACGGCTCTGGTGCCAGCACGTCATCAGTTGCTTAGTTGAATTTCGGAAAAAATTGGGGAAGAAGCGTATGGGGCGAAATGTTTAGAACTAACAGGGTTACCGTTCCTTTCTTACTATAGCAGTTCTTTGGAATGAGATCATCATAGACCAGTGGACACAGTGGATAGAGTGGATACTCTATCAGTGTAGTTCTATTCCGGTTTTCTTGAATCCTTCAGTTGAGGTGAATTTGCATTTTTACCAAGAAATTATTTATACATCATCAATTTTCATTTTATCTCCTTTAAAGTAGCTCTCTTCAGATATAATACAACTATGCCATCATTTTTTCCAATCATCCAAGCGTTCCTGATAATATGTACTTTTTAGTATGTCCTTGAGCTCCGCTCTCTCAGCGATTCGGTTTTTATCTTCTCAATCGTTGCAAAACGCCATCTTTTCATGGATTTCTTCAATCTTGTGAATAAAAAAAAGTCGCAGGAGGGCATATCTGATGAATACGATGGCTGAGGCATGATTACGGTGTTGTTTTTGGCTAAAAAATCACGAACAACCATTCACGGGTGCATTATCGTGATACAAAACCATAATTGTTTTTGCACAATACCGGACGCTTTCTTCATATTGCTTCTCACAAGCGACGCATTACTCTTTGTTGACCATGTGGCAAAAACTTCTGTTGCACTACGCCAAGGTAATTGAATAAAACAGCGAGCAAAACCTTGACATTTGATCGAACTTGGCGTGCTTTTTTGGTGTTGACTCTTCTAGGCTCTTCCATTGGGACGATTGGACTTTGGTTTCGATGTCATAACTATATACTCATGATTCGTCACCATTTATGACCCTTTCAGGCATATCTGGAACGCCGTTTACATCATTCAATAATTCCTGAGCGATACTCATGCGACGGTTTTTGGTCAAAATTCAGCAATTTTTGAATTAACTTCGCTACTACACGCTCATGCCCAATATTTTCAAAAAATTGGCATGGCATGAGTCAACCGAGATGCCGACATCTTAAACAACTTCCCTAATAGTGATTCAAAGATTCTTTAAAACAATTTTCTTTGCTTTCTCAACATTTTCATCGGTTGTTGATGTGCTTGTGCGTCCAGGGCGAGCGTTGTCATTCACATCTTCTCGACATTCTGTAGAAAGCTTGTACCACTTGTGAACATTTTTCTGTCTCAGAGTACAATCATTGTATACCATGTTAACATTTCTAGTATTTATGAGTACTTGTTTTCATTTTTTACACAAAATTTGATACAACTTTTTCGATCCAGCGATAGCTGAAAATCGCCGAACATGCAAAACCCTTTCAACTTTCATGCCTCTCATCAACGAGCTGAACATGCTAAACATGCTGAACATGCTAAAATATTGATAATCGAATGTACGTCGCCTGCAAAATTTGTTCATTCACCTTATTTTCGGAACAGGCCTCGTACGTGTTGATTAAGATGCGGGACAAAATCAAAACAAATGAGTAACAATTGTAGTAAATTTCACACTTTTTGAGTGATATAGTTTTTCAAAAAGTTCTGTAGGAAGCAGTTTTTTCTAGTAGAATACGTTTTTCTAATTAAAAATATAGAAAAACTGAGGGGTAATGAGAAATTGAACAAATTAAATTACGTTTCCACTGAATGCTTGGATGAATTGGAAATAATATGTCTTCATATTTTCCACTATCTACTTGTTGATAAAACGAGTTGTGCTGCGCAGAACACCATTTTGCCATTTTGCGTAACACTGTGCTGCATAAACCGGGTGCAGAAACGTCTGACAGTTCTTAACAGAACTCATTTCTGCTGTGAAAACCAAGTAAAGCCTACGCGTTTAAAATTGGTAAATGAATGGACGTGCTACTTGATCATACCAATACTATGAAATGTCAGAACAGAACTGCTTACATCTAGTGAGATAATGAAAGTATTTTGAGTTGAGGTTCCATCTGAGTAGAATAGCAAATCGCTGTTATGAGCAGATTGTCACGAAAAAAAAGTTTCCTGAAGTATTTCAACTTTTTTGCGCAATGATATGTTTATCAACGATTAGTGAAAACTGAATCACTTTCACTTGGAATTCATCTAGGCATGCAGAGGAAATGTAATTGAATATTGATTTTTTGTTTGAAAGTGGTTGACAATGTTCCATGGTGAATTTGCATAGTTCGGACTTCCATTGTCTAATATGATTAGGAATTTCTGGAAGAACAAACGGAATTGAATATTGAAATGTATAGCTGAAAATAACAAGTATATTAAGCAATAATACGTGAAATTAAATTATAATGAAATAAAAATGAGCAACTTTGCCATTGCGCAAACATCTGGGACCACTTTAGAAATAATCACTGCAGTGGAATCCATCAGTCCCTTATCGGTCAAACCGAGACAGAAGAATTCAGATGGGAAATCAGAGAACGGCTGGATCGAGAACCTGTTTCAACATTCAACATCAGCGATGGAGAATGAAAAGCTCTGAACGACCTACGAAGAGGTGACAACATCAAGATCCTACCTGCAGATAAAAGAAATACTACTGTTGTGATGTATACCGTATGATGTCTACGAACAGAAGTTCGAAGATGTTCTTGAGAAGGAGCTACATCAATTGAAAAAAAGTTGTATCAGACTTTTAAAAAACATCAAGTCTATATTTCGGAAAAGGAGAGATTAACACCGCACCACTTACTGTGGTGCGGTGTTAGTAATCCAGTAATCCATCTGTATGGATGACCCAAAATCCATTGGAAAGTGTTCCGCTCAGACCGTTCTTTATTTTCAGAAATTCAGCTACTCAAAGCTTGTCTAAATTTTTACTTTCAATTACACAACCACTGAAAGAAAAAAATTCTTATTTCGTGAAAAATTCAAGGCATTTTGTCTAATAACTAGAGGCAATCGAAGTCACGGAGCAAGATCAATTGATCAATTTCAACGTGGAAAGCCTTCAATATCGTTTCTTTCAAAAAAGCACTTATAATCATACAAAGGAAGCTATCCAATTACACGGATCTCTGAGGACTGCGATGCAAAATATTATGATAGACAAAAAATCTATTGAAATAACATATAAGAAACACTTAGCACATTTAAAATATGGAAGACCTGAAAAATCAGCAGTCACCCATCATATTTTGCAACAAAACCATTCCATAGATTTTAGTTCATTGAGATTAGTTAGATAAGTTAACAAATTGATGGATGTAGCCGTTACTACGTGATAGAAGATCATAATGAAAAGAGAAATGAAAATTTCTATGTTTTTTACCACTTTAAAAAGTGGTAAAAAACAGAGATAAGTTAACAACAACAGGCATCTAGATGCCTATGAGAGTGTAGAAATAAGTAACATAATAATATCATGAATAACGATGGTGGATCAATACCAAATAGTACACTATATAGCTTATTGAAATGATATTTTAATTATTAGATTTACACATCACATAAAAACACATTGTAAAATCAGTTTAAGACTAGTAGGTGAGGCAATATTGTGAAATTCATTTTATATAGCTGTAATATTTCAATTATTAGATTTACCGGACTATTACATAAGGACACATAGTAAAATGAGTTTAAGACACTAGTCTGATGATTATAGAATTTGTATCTACCAAGATTCTATAATTATCATATTTCTAAGTAACCTATACATTTTTCAGGCAATATTGTGAAATTAATTTAAGACACTTAACACGCAGGTACCTAGAAGAGGTATCTATGGTATAAATAAGTATAACTTTGTAAGTATGATTAGTTTGAGCTCCATCTTGAAGATGATCACTTGGTGATCGAAATACATGTCGAGGTATTGAAATAACGGTATGGAGTTGGGAAAAAACTTCAGTAATATTCATTTAGGACCTGTGTATGAAACTGCTTGTTCGATGCCCAATAGGCTGAAGCAGCTGTCTACCAGCTATATACAGGGCTATTCAAATTTGTTTCTGTACATGGGGATCTCGTAAACGATAAGAGATAGAGTATCGGTTAAATTGTGGCAAAGTTGCGTATTTAAGAGACCTACTCAATGATGTAAAAAATCGAATATAGCTCTTTTGGTTCTGGAGATATACAGGAAAAACCAAAACATCCCAAATTATTTTTTGTCTATATCTTCTTTATTCGCAGACATATTGAAAATTTGTCCATATTTTGCTATTGGCACTTGATGTGGGCTATCAGAATATGTCCATGAATCTTTTATATTGGGTGTCATCTAACTTGGGCCATCCCCATCTTTGAATTTTTAAATACGGACCTGTATTTTTTGTTGTAATTTTTGGATCATAGACGTTCACTTCATACTGAGAAATTAAATTTTATTTTATATTTCGGGATATTTCGGTAATATTTGGGTGAATTATCCCCTTTTAAATTACGGCTCTGGAAATTGGTTAACTGAGTTAAATAAAAACACAATAGCAACTTTTACGTCTCTCTATGTACCGTATAGTTTTTAGAGAGTTTGTTTTCCATTTTCAGGTACCTGATCTAATATTTTCATATTTCCATGGCTCTGAACGTTTTCTACAATGAACTTTGAATAAGAAAGCCTTTTATGATTATCTGAAACATATCTACAACAAAAATATATTATATGTGTTTTGATGAGCAGAAAAAAAAATGATAGCAATAGTGAAATCTGAACGAACACTATAATTGTAATAAAAATTAAAATGAAGTAATTTATATACATAAAAAAAATGATGGCACAATAAATGTTCGAATTGGAGCCGTTCCATTTTGAGACAAATAATGGGTCAATAAAATGGACTGCAAGATCACCAGATCTTACTATTTTGGACTATTTTCTATACGAGATATTGAAAAATAGGATTTACGCGCTGGCAGAGAGATAGAAAATGTGGAAGACTCGAGATTGAGGATTTTGAATAATTTCGCAACAATGCAGCAAATAAGAAGTGTATTAGGGCAATAAATAATATGACAAACCGAGTTCAAAAATGTCTCGGAATGGAAGGACTCCAATTCGAACATTCATTGTGCTATTAATTGTTTTGTATATTGTATAAATTACTTCATTTCAATTTTCATTACAATTATAGTGCTCGTTTCGGATGTTATTATTACTATTATTGCTCCAATTCGATCATTCATTGCGCCATTAATTGTTTTGTATGTAAAAATTACTTCATTTCAATTTTCATTACAATTATAGTGCTCGTTTCGGATGTTATTATTGCTATCATTTCCTTTTCTGCTTATATACATATAATATAACATACTGTTGGGTATTGTAATGAAGTTGCACTGAATTTGGTTTTGTAAAAAACTACAACATAAACTTATTTATTCAATAACATACAAAAAGAAATGTGAAATGGTAATTTTAGTGTCTGTTCAGTTTGAATGCTTGTAAGCTTCTGCCCTAAACGTCTGCCTGTTCTTCTCGCCGACCTCAGGGTTGTGTCTGGCATCCGGGAGGGGAGTGACTATACAGGGTGAACGCCTGAACATGGCCCCCACCTTGAAAGGACTGGCTTTCAATCTCCTCTATTGGAAGTGGACATATTCTGTTGAAAGATCTCTTGACCATTCCAGTTGAAGTCAGAATGGTTGCCACTCGGTTGATACCATCCTTGCCTGGATGCACTGCCTCGATTCTTCCAAGCTTCCATACCATGGGTGGTTGGTTCTCCTCTTTTATCAGCACGATAGTTCCCGTCTTTAATTGTTGTTGAGACGTTTTCCATTTGAGCCTATGCTGAACTTCGGAAATGAACTCTTTGCTCCATCTTTCCCAGAAATGCTGGGTGATTTGCTGCATCCTTTCATATGATGACAATTTGTTTTGTGGTACAGTTCTCAAATCTGCATCTGGTACCCCAATGAGTGATCTTCCGACTAAGAAGTGTGCCGGAATAAGAGGTAGAGGATCTGATGGATGAGTGGAAAGTGGTGTGAGTGGACGAGAATTTACTATTGCCTCGATTTGCGTTAATAAAGAATAAAGTTCTTCGAAAGTAAGGTGAGCGTTTCCCATGACTCGTTTCATATGATATTTTATGGATTTTACACCGGCTTCCCACAGACCTCCAAAGTGCGGAGAGTATGGTGGAATGAATTTCCATTCAATACCTTCGATTGAGAATGATTCTGTTAATTGAAGTTCGTGAGATTGAATGAAATTACCCAACTCGGCTAGTTCAGAACTGGCAGAGACGAAATTCTTTCCGTTATCAGAAAATATTTTTAGAGGTTTTCCTCTTCGCGCTACAAACCTACGAAGTGCTAAAATAAATGAATCTTTCGTTAGGTCGGAAACTAACTCCAGATGTATTGCTTTCGTCACGAAACAAATGAATAGACTGACGTAGCATTTAGAAAGTTTCGAACCACGACCTTTCTTATTTTTGATCATGAGTGGTCCGGCATAATCTACTCCGCAGATATAAAATGGCGGCTGAGGTTCCAATCTCTCACTCGGTAAGTTTCCCATAATGGGTTGCACTAACGTCGGATTATTTCTGAAACATTTTATACATTGGCGCACAGTTTTTCTTGCGATGGAGCGGCCCGAAGTGGACCAGAAGGCTTCTCTAATGGAATACAACAATTGTTGTGGACCGGCATGTAACAGCCTTTTATGCTCATCATTGAACAATAATTTTGTAAAGTGGTGTTTATGTGAGAGTATAATCGGAAACCTTTTAGAATAGGGGTATTTGGAATTGGCTATTCTTCCTCCAACTCTGATGATTTCCTCCTCGTCAAGAAAAGGATTGAGAGAGAGGATGCTACTTCCCGATTCAAGCGGCATTTTAGTTTTCAATTTCTTAAGTTCATTGGGAAATGATTCACGTTGCGCTAATTTAATGAGCTCATTACGCGCCGCCTTGAGATTATTCAGAGTTATGGGTAGTGTTTGCTTTCCACGCGTTCTATTCGCATTATTTATGAATTTAAGAATGTAAGCCATACACCTTTCGAGTCTATTTATATTTGAAAATTTTTCGAAATCAATCATTTTCGTTTTGTTTGCAGTATGAAATGAACTTACAATTCTCTTCAATTCAGGAAGGTCTTTGATGTTATCTGTGCCTGTTACGGGCCACTCATTTTCGCTTCGCATGAGCCTCTTGATAATAGATCTGAAGGATTATCACCGCTGCATATATGATGCCAAGAATCGGAGCTCGTTTTTTGCTGTATTTCCGCTACGCGGTTCGCTACAAATACCTTTAGTTGATTTGGTGGCGTTTTAAGCCAACCCAACACTATGGTAGAGTCCGCCCAGAAAATTATCCTGTCAATGTTTGTATCCAACGCATCCGAGACCTTTTCCACTAGCCTCGAGAGCATGAGCGCACCGTTTAACTCTAATCTAGGTATTGTAATAGTGTGTAGTGGTGCCACTTTGGCCTTTGAGCACAACAAGTTGACGTGGATGCCGTCATCTTGATCAACTGATCTCATATATATGCTAGCACCATAAGCACTTTGAGATGCGCCACAAAACCCATGCATTTCTACTCGTTTCGGATTTTTGCAAAGAACATGCCTAGCAATTTGTACATGATTTAAAGAAGAAAGTTCTGCTTTGAATTCGCTCCAGAACGACTCGAGATTCGTAGGGAGGCGCTCATCCCAGTCCAACTTTTCTAACCATAGTTTTTGCATGATGATTTTTGATGTTATTGTAACTGGGCTGAGGAGGCCAAGTGGATCGAAAATTGTGGAAATGCAAGAGAGAATTGTTCGTTTTGTAGCATTTTTGTTATCTGGTATATTTATTTTGAATACCAACATATCTGTATTGGGTAGCCAAGCTAAGCCCAAGGTTATAGCATTTTCATTGATTCCAAAATCAACTACATTCAAATCATGTTGCAGATCACGAACGTATTGCAATACCTTCGGATTGTTAGAATAAAACTTTCGTAATTCAAAACAACCAGACTTTAGTACGGAAGATACATCTTTACAAAGACGGGCTGCTTCTTCGATGGAATTTCTTCCAAACAAAAGATCGTCTACATAGAAGTTTTTTCTAATGATATCTGCTGCCTGAGGGTAAGCTGATTCATTTTCAGTGGCTAACTGAAAAAGACACCGTATTGCTAAGAATGATGAAGCAGCTTCACCATATGTAACCGAATATTATGAAACATCGAGTCAAAAACCGAATTTGAATCGGGTATTTCAGTGATGCATACTTCACCGCCTGTGAAAAATCACACAAAGATAAAGCAAGATATGAAGAAATATGAGAAGGTCAGTACTGAAAGTCACTTACGACAAAAAAGTTCGAATTCACGGAGGAAGTAAAAGCATCCTTCGGCCAGTACTTCCTCTAATTTGCATTTGAAGATATTTGGACTACTGCTCTCTCTCAATTCGAGGGACAGAAGGTTGAATAGACGAATTCTAGTAGTCACTGAAGCTTTTTTTTTGCATGGAGTGACAAATTTTCTTCGGTAGGATATTTCTTTTATTTCTGGTGTCATACATGTGAATATCGCAAGGCCTTCTAAAGCTGCTTAGGTTCTTGAAAATGTGAGTCAAAAGTTTTAATAAATAAATACAGGGCACCGTGAGAATTTTATTACTTTTGAAGGTGTCTCTGCCTGATGTTCTATAAAATAAGCAGAAAATACGTCTAATAATACGTTTTTGCAACACAAACATTCTTTGTAGTTCGGACCCTTGACCCCAGACAACGATACTATATGAAATAGCGGAGTACCCCAGTGCATAGTAAAACTTCAAGCAGACAACCTCGTTTCAGCATGTTTTGGAGTGTGGTGACCACATAAAAACATTTGTTCAGCTTGCCACAAACTACATCGACATGTGAGTTCCATGATGGGTTGCAGTTGAATTGTGTTCCTAAGAACTTCACCATTATAGATGGCTCAATTGACACTCCTTCAAATGAGAGCGGTAAATGCAGAGGTGTTCTATGTTTGCTATAAAACTCTATATATTCCGTCTTATTATGATTAATCATAAGTTTATTTTTAAAGCACCAGCATTAGAGGACAGAGTACGCTTCCCTGGGGTATACCAATATCTGTTTCAAATTCCTCCGAGATGACGTCATCAATTTTAACAATGAACTTTCTTCGTTCGAGGAAGGAAACGATCCACTCATTGATTGGGCCGCGGTCACTTTTTGGTTATTCAATTTATCAGATATGAAAGAAATATCGACCGAGTCGAAAGCTCTAGTAAGATCAAAGAAAATTGAGATCACAAATTCGCCAGAGTCCATTTTGTTGTTGACAAATTGAACAAACTCAATCGTGCTTGTTTCAGTTGATAAACCACTACGGAATCCATGCTGATTGTCACATAATACCTGATATGTGTTGAGAAAATTTGTGATTATATTGGCCATTACTTTCTCTATCAGTTTAAAAAAAATGCTTAGTAAAGAGATTGGTCTATAATTCTCAATATTACTTGGATCACCTTTTTTAAAAATAAGAATTATAGAGGCAAATTTGAGGCTAGAGGGAAATTTGCCTTGCAATTCGGACAGATTGATAATATGCTCAAAAGCTGGTGCAATTATATCACTGATGTCTTTAATTACTGAAATCGGAATTTCGTCCGAACCTGTAGATTTTTTATTCGGTAATGAGTTTATGACCTCAAGTATTTCGTCCTTTGTGACGGGTTCAAAAAACATTGATGCCGAATTGAATTCACCTGTGGTACATTGTGTGGAAAACTGTTGACCAAAATGTTCATTCAATTTATCAGTTATCACTGTTGATAAATATCGTCCAAACACAGGGGCCATGTTTTCTGATTCGATTAGGACTTCGTTATTAAAATTAATTTCAGATATTTTGTTAGATTTATGTTTTCCTTTAACTTTGCTTACAATGTGCCAAAGTGTTTTCGTTTTGTTATCCGATTCACTAATGATTGCTTTATAATACGATTTTTTTTCGAGAGAAATTTTCTTATCAATATTCCTCCTCAGTAATTCATAATTTTCTTTTACCGTTACATCGTCTGTCCTCTTGCGTAACCAATCCAAATCGTTCAACCTTTCTCTCATATAATTTAGTTCATGTGAAAATTTGATTTTTTCACTTTTCATAGAAAAAAAATTTTTTTTTTAGTTTTTTTAGGAAACGAGCAATTGAAACCCCAAAGAAAATCATTCATGTAGTTTTCAAATATGATATCAACATCGTTGACGTGACTGGTATCGAAATTGATTTTAGCAAGTATATATCTGAACTCGTTTCTGGAGTTCTGATCAATTTTTCTGTAAGAATATTTTTCTACATTCGTTACTGAATTGAGAACCGAGGACAACCGACAGGTAGCGATTTGTCCGTGATGATCAGAGAGACCCGGGTCAAGATTAGTGGTTTCAATTAATTCAGGTGTATTCGACACAACATAATCAATAGCAGAGGAACTTATGTAATTTACTGTTGAAAATGTTCTGGTATTTTCATTTATCAGAGACGTCATCTCGTAAGAACTGAAGAGATCTTTCAATAATTTCGAGACCAAATTATTAATAGATTGATCTATGTTTAGATCGCCACATAAGAGTATGGACTCAAAGTTATGTGTTGCAATGGATAAAACCTCAGAGAGACGAGTAAAGAATGTGTTCCTACTTTTCTCATCATTGATGGGAGGCCGATAAATGTTAATTATGCAATATTTATTATGAAAAGTAACTGCTGAGCATTCAATTACCATTTCAAGAGATAAATCATTGAGTGATCTACTTAGAGATATAATTTCGTTCTTGCAGAAAATCGCAACTCCACCGTGAGATCGGTTGATACAGCAGTAACAACTCGCTAAACTAAAATTGTTAATCATAGTGCTCTCAATACTGACCTTACTCATTCAGTGTTCACTGAATAATAAAAAGGAAAAGTCGTACTCACTGATCCCTGATTCAATTAAATTGATCTTATTTGAGAGACATTGAATATTTATACTAAAAACACTGAAAACATCATGACTGTTTGAAGCAGGATTATTTGGCACTGGCACCGTTCCCGTTTGCTATCTGGTATATAACTTTCCTTTCCTTGTTCCAGGCTTCATTGCAAAATGGTATCTTTAGCATTCTGTAGATGAATGCGTTATAGGCGGTTATTTTGTGTGAGGGTGGGTGGTTCAAACTTGCAGGTATGATGGAGCTTGTTTGTCTAGGTTTCCTGTATATTTCATTTGAAATTTTATTTTGTTGTGGTTGTATCCGGTAGTTATGTCCAGGTAGTAGAATTTTGAATCGTTTTCTTCCTCTATGCTAAAAATCAGTAACTATGAAAGTTGAAATGTACTGTTTATACTAGCTGTTTTTATACCACCATCAGCAGGAAACTATATTGCTTTTTTCTATTTGCTTCCTTTGAAATACTTGAATCTGTAAATGCAGGATGAGCACGAGTCACTTTGGTGCATTCTACATTAGCAACGACAAGATCAAGTAACTTCTGAAGTCATATGAGCCAGGATAAAATTAGCTGGTGTTGAAATCGCCCAATAGTCGACATGCCACAGACGATCTAAATAAATTTTGATATTTTATAAATTGCAAAAAATAAATCAGAAATTCCCGGTTCTATGCAATCCGGTGATTCTACGTCTAACTGTGTGCCAATTGTGTGTCAATTATGAACTGTTTCTGAAGAAGAGTTTGAAAAAAATAGAAACAAACCTACCCTTAGAGTAGAGAATTTACCAAGATTTATTGTCAATGACTGTATTTTTGCGTTGATATAATACTTCCACATACCTGAAATTAAATTGTGTCTTCTGAAAATTATTCAGAAGCATACTTCTCTACATATAGAAAAACAAAATTAAGTGATCAACCACTGATCAGTAGCTTTATCATGTACAAGAGCTGAAGTGTCACAAAATATGTTTACTTTATAATCGACAAATATGGGGGTGCCTTTATGGCACACTGAACAATAACAAACTGTTGTTAGTTCAATTGACAATGAAGCAACGATTATGTTTTTCTCTCAGACACATTCACGAATCCTTGCGTGTGTTCTGTTTCAAGAAGAACAATAGTTTTTTTGGTGATCTACTTCAAAAATCGGTCGCTAGTTCACAATTTTCATAAAGAAATATATTTTATACCACATTCTCTATTCCATTTCTCTTATTCAGTTATTTTTTGAAAACAACAATTTCACGCGGTACAAAATATTCATGCCTCATCGCTGGAGACATCGATCCTAGAACTAATTCCTCATCTGCGAAATTACCCGCCATAAAAATAAAAGGTTGTCGAAAGGATCCAATCATTTCATCTGTGTGAGCAGATCTGATGAGTTCGGCCCAAATACCGCCTTTGAATACAAATATCCACCCATTACTGATCTAATGACAACTCAATCGACTCTTTTCGGGTAATTTACTAGAACTCCCCTGATCTTGTAAGAAATCGACCAATTTCTTTGCTAATTCATGGGATGTTCAGTAATGCACGACAATTTGTTTTTCTTATGTGATATAAATGTATGAGATTTCACGAGACTCATTTATGGAATTTGGGGTTCGAAGAAAAAAGAGGAATATGGAGTTGTATTGTCTTGTATTATCCTTGAAGTGTTAATGTGGAGGTTTGTTTACTCGTTTGACTTGAGATTTAATGAAGTTGCTTTTTCAATATCCTGAAATCTTTTCTGTTCAATGTTTAATTGCATTAAGGTTCAATCCGGTCAGAAAAGCAGATAATAAAAATCTTTTTATTTCTATTGTGGTCAATGTATTTCTTTTATATGTGAATAATCAAATTACACCTGATGGAAATGTATGTATACAGAAACATAAATATTGAACATTTTCCTCTAATAGTAATTGCTTCCGGCTGAAATATTTACTTTATGTTTTATTCTTCAGCGATCAACATACATTTAGACTTTGATCCTTGAAGTTGTGATGACATACACACTTGAATCTAACCATCTTACGAAGCTTATGGAAATGTTCAATATCGCTCTCGTAAAAGTACCCTGGGTCTGCTGGAGAAAAATGACGGGAACGGGAAAGAATCGTTTGAGTTGATTCATAACAGAACCCCAAAGACTTTGAGAATATTGAGTATTTGAATATTTTTGTTGAATAACTTTTGTGTCTTTTGTAAGGATTTGATCGCGTTTCAATCAAAAACGGTCAGTGAGAAAGGATCTGAGAAAATCGTTGAACAGCATATAGAGCTCAACCGATGGAAAATAATTTGAACTTGGTATTCAGAACATACAATACATATGACTGTATTTTTTTCAATAATTTAGATCAACGGAAAGCATTCAGTGCGATTGTTTCACAACCTTCAACATTGAATACGGATCTGTCCTCAATTTTGACTTTGAAGTTAGAGTCTACACCTGAGTCTAGAAACCAATAGTTACATCACTCACTCATTCACGGATTCAATGAAGGCGTATTTACTTTCAAATTTTTTCCTTTATCATTATTCTACGATGATGTATCCATGTTTTTTGCATTGGGAATATTATTTCCTTTGACAATACTCTTCCGACCTGGGACTTATAGCACTTCTTGTCACCTCTTTTTACATGATACTACGTCGTAAGCATCCCTCTACTTACTTTCCTAGTTGACTTTGTACTTTTTTCTTCAATCACAATTCTTGAAGTTAGCTCGTCCAATGTTCGATTAATTTTTGGAACTCTCCCAAGATTTAAAGTGTTTATTTAATTCTTGTGAAGAAATGATTGTTTTGTTGATGATCATTTCGTCTGAGGATTTCTTTGTTCGCCTGTTTCATTTCGATCCGGATCTTCTCTCTTTGAGAAAAATACACCAAAACATTATTATCAAATTCCAAAGACAAAAAACTTCACTGGAGGAAGTGGATCCTAACGACAGATTCATTATCATATGACAAGTCGCTCTTGGGTCTCTGTGTCACTTTTTTCCCATGCAACACGTTCATTGATATCTTTTGGTTTGCATCTTGTTACTATTTCAAATAGTTCTCGCCGTTTCAGGATTACTGTGATTTGAAATTTCCAAACCCCCAATTTCCACCACATCGACTTGAAGCTCCGTCCATTTTTCAATTGACAACCGACAATACACAAGATGTTCGCCTACCGAAAATAACTTATTCGTATTGAATGTATTTATATATTTACTGCATTCCACTAGAACTAACATATTTTGACTAGACTATAACCTGTTACGGATATGTGATGGTAATACGTCATTAGTTTCTATTTATATTAACATTGTATTTGTTGTTTGAGTGAATGTAATTTAATATATAATTTGAAAATGAAATGCCTTTCAAAAGTTTGTATTCTATTCAAATATCATGAATATAATTTTGAAAACAAAGTTGCCATAAATAGAAATGGAGCAATCTCAAGAGATAATTTGAAACATTTATTCATTTCTGATGGAATTCGTCATGAAAATAAAAAAAATAACACACATCCTAACGTTCATACGAACATTTCATCGGTTGAATAGATTTCTCCACTCTCGAAACTAACACACATCTCTGCTACAAACTTTTTGAAATCCATAAACTTCTGAATAGAAACATAATCAGTGATTGGCGCATTGTTTTGTCGCGCGAAAAAGTATTCAATTTCCGAATCTAAATATATTGCTACTTATACATTTTCTACTGTCAGTGTTCTGAAAAGGGCCAATTAGCGATAATTTGCGCACTAGATGCGTACTACGAGTATTGAAAAAATTGGTACAATTACAGTGAGACAGTTGAAAGTTGGCCAACTTCTACTTGTCCCTTGTTACTCAATAGCGAGTGAATGTTCTCACAGCTTCATAAGAAAAAGTAGTAGGTCTTTTCGAAACAGGGTGGGAATTGACAATTTATTATTCAACACGAAATTACCAACTTGTTAAAAAAAATTCTTTCTCAGTTATTTTCTTTCACATATCGTATGCCAGACTACTCGAATTGTATGATGTCTGAATGTAATAACTAACACTGAAATATGGGGTTCGCCAGACTTTATTCATCGTCGAAACTACAGAGGATTTGACCTCAGAGGCAATGTTTATGAGATAGCTGTCTTTCGTGACTATTTCCCTGGCACTGCTGATTCTCATTCCAGTCAGAAGACGACGAGTAAGACGCAGATGCGATGCCCAATAACAAGAAGGAGACGGGAAAGAGGCCTTGTCGTCGTACATTTTCATTCCCCTTAGCGAATGTTTTAAGAAGGAGCAAGGTATTAAAGGAACCCGGTCGACAAAGCTGAAAAGAATAATGATTCTTAATTTTCATTTCGTTCCTATACTAGTGGACGTGACCAGAAAACTCAACGCGGATGTCACGAGGAATTTTTTGCCAACTTTGCCAAGTTGAGTCATTTGTTAGGAAATTCAATAACCTCTTAGTGAGATACCATTCGGGAACATCATTGCTCACCCGTGAAATATGGCCATGTACTCTTTCTTATACGATAAACTTATACCGAGAGCTGGCGATATTTATTGGTCCTGCTACCAAGATCGTCATAAACTGTTGAAATATTCTTTATTCGTCATCTGAAATGTGGCTGTGAAGTACATATAATACATGTAAAGGACTCAAAATGAAATAAATTATCAAATGACTCTCCAGAGACGAGACTACTTGACCATTTCATGAACTTCATTTACGGGAACAGGATTTTTTTTAAATTCCAATGACAAATTGAAAGGGGTATATTTTTAGGAGAGAATCATTTTTGGGAAAGAAAACTTTGGGTTTCTACTTCTACGAGACTACTTGACCATTCCATGAACTTCATTTACGGGAGCAGAAATTTTTTCAAATTTCAATGACATAATTTTTTTTTTGACGAAAAAAAAACTTTTCATGATGAAATTTGGAATAATCATGAAATACAAATCAATTTAAAGAACTGAGATTATAAAAAAAAAGAAGAAAAAAAATCACATCAAAGGTGCTGCTTCGTTCCCTCCTGTTCATAAAAGAGGACATATGCCTCATTGCTCACAACTGATTTTGGCGAAATTGGGAACACGTGTGAATCGTTGTATTCATGCCACGTGCCACTATATGGGTGTCTGCAATATGATGTGTAATGTCCGTTGTAAGTAGTCCCACTGTGATTTGAAAGTGCATATAGACTATAACGACAAGGAGCCACATTGTCTGCTGCATAACTGCTCATATCTAATCCATCTGAAGGAAAGTCAATGGAAATATTTAATTTGCCTCTGAACCTTTCCGTCGGAGAGAATCTTTTCAAATGAATTACTAAAATACGGGGAAACTTATAGATTTATAAGGACTTTGTACATTTTCTCCTTTGCACCTCGAACACATTGGTTTTTCATCTCCATCCAGAGTCTCATCTCTTGTAAAAGAATCCAAGCAATGTGACAAACTCACTTGGCCAGATCTTTGTGGTATGGGAGGGGACAAATCCCAGAAAGGATCAAAGGTTACTGATGAGTGTCCACAGTGTGTGCACTTCATAGTGGATTTTAATTGACCAACGAAATAGTCTACAATCGGTTCAGGTTTCTCAGTAATTTGATTGAGGTCCTCATGGAAACCTTCTGAAAGATATCGAAGGAATTCGTGGGCATCTTGATGGGCAGAACCCATGTATCGAGGGGCAAATCTTTGAATTCGATTTTTGAAGTAGACTGTGTTAATTACTCTATCAGATGAATCTTCTGACCATAATTCCTTGATATCTTCTGCGAACAATTTGATTAAAACACCTTTCATACTAGAAATACTAGTATTGATATCTTCCATGTATGCATCCTTTTTTTGGTATTCCAGCAACCATCCCGTGTTTGATAAACATTGGATTATACTGTTCATGAAACAGGTGTTTCCAAGATTTTTTGAACCATTGAACCCAAGAGTTTTGATTGAAAAATGTATCACCGATCTATTGTTGCAACTACGTTTGCCACTACTATCTTCTTCTGAGTAAACACGGATAGGATGAATCACCCCTCATTGGACTGATAGGATAAGGAATTCGAAGCAAAACTCCTCAAAACTGAATCAGATATTAGTTCTTTTGAGGGCTCAGCCAGAGGACCAAACTCCCCAGGTAACAAGCTGTCGTCATTTGTACGTCATTATTTCGTCATGGCTGACGTCAGGATGACTTCCGAAATGGCGTCATAATGACGTTTATATGACCTTATAAGTCAAAGACGAATGAAATCATCTAAAGGAACAATTCGTTCAGGCCAGTCTCAACACCCTACACAGTAGGTTAATGGACTGACACCTATCAGAAAACAACTACTCCCCTGGCTAATACCACGAAGGGCGTTGGATTATATCCGACAGGTGTCAGTGCAGGATTCTTCACAGAAGTTATTCCTGCATATGCTGTTGGCAATACAACTGCCGCAATAGATTTTCAATTATTGGAACACACTTGCAGACCGGTTTCGGGCTGTTTGGCCACTCGTCAGTGCAAGGTAGTGTATATCATCAACATAAAGTCGATGATTTCCGATAATTGAAAATCGAATTCCGTCAGAGTATCATTCCTCGAACTAAGCTATACGTGAAAGACGAATGACGTCATTCTTATGGCGTCAAACTAACGTCATTTTTATGGCGTCAAACTAACGTCATTCTTATGGCCTCAAACTGACGTACCATTCATGATGTCAAAATGGCAATTTTATTGCAGAAATCTTATTTAGAGCCGTTATTATAATGTTGGTTTTAACGATACAATAGAGTTCAAATCGAGATTATAATAATAGCCCTAAATGCGATAAGATCATGTATTTTCAATATATATTATGCAGGCTATATTTTTTTAAAGAACTAAATAATATACCAATTCAAAAAATATAAATTTATTGAATATTCCTTAAAAAATCAATCTGGAACATAAACTTTAAAATCTTGCAGCACCAAATATTGAAATATATGAAACATATACTTTAAAATCTTTGATCACCAAATATATTAAAATATATAAAACATATATAAATTCTAAAACAGTAACAAAAAATAGGTTTGAAACAAGAAATAATGGCGATTTTATTGCAATATTTCACTCATTTCAAAATATGAGATGACCTTTTTTATTATAATACCTGATGGAATGAAAAAAACATTTCTCAGCATCCATTGACTTTTCTTCATAAAGTTAGGTACACTTATGATTCTGTGTAAATACAGCAAAAAAATATATTAGCACCAATCAGACAAGAGTATGAATGAGTGGAAAGCAAACTAAATCCTTCCGTGACCTATACGAAGCAATAGCTAAACATTTTGCCAGAACTTCATTAATATTCCAGAAATTATTTTTACAACCTAAATTTTTAATGACACAAATATCTAGACATGTTGACTCAAATGGATAATTGAAGTAACTGCTATATTCTATAAATTCTCTACCAATCAACAGTGTGCAATTTTCAGAATTTGTTATTATGTTTTCAATTTGAACAACTTTATGATCTATTGAAATGAAATAAGAATCAGGGCTAGAGTGACTTCTGGTACAAAAAGTGAAAGTCTGGAATACTACTTTTTTGTACTGTTCACATAGATTGAGTCCATTTAGTACAGGACCATTTGTGTGTTGCCAAAAATGCTGTGGATCATTTTGTTGAAAAGAAATACTTTGATCTTAAATATGATTTTTTTCATTTATTCTCCTATAAATTTGTGCTGCTGAATTTATAGGAGACCTCACCAAAGGTTTCAACTGCCCAAGATAATTCTCAAAAGGAAATGCAGAAATATTATCAAGGGGACCAAAAGCTTCAACTTCCTCTTTTAGGTGACATAAAGAATGAACGTTATGTACTAGAAACTCAGGTCCATATATCTTTCTGGAATGTGATATAAAAACCTCTAAAAAATTGGATGGTGTATGTGTTCCAATGATTGAAATATGTCTGCTAGATAAAAAAAATTGTAATAAGAGAAAGTGTTCATATAATGCCAAACTCAAGATGTTTTCTAAAACAACTGGACCTACATAAATAAGAAATGTGCGAAACTCAGTGGCCTTCCAGCGTGATAACTCTGTTAAAGATCTTGGTTTTCTATTAAATTCAACAGGTAAACATTTTTTTAAAAGCACTAGTCGCTCTGATATTTGAGATATATGTTGATGCCGCAGGCGCACAGATAATTTACCAGATACCCAAATATTCAACAGTTTTCTAGTAACACCTAGACAAACGCAATGCATGTAGTCTATTGGAAATTTTGTTAACATACCTTCGTCCAAGTCAATAAATGGAGATACACCTGTATGATGATCTTCATCTTCTTGAGCTAGAAAAGAATGGTCTGTTCTCCTAAGTGAAGAGGTTCCTATAAAAATCATTCGTCCTTGATATTCACCCTCTTCTGTACACTTTTCACATGATGAATATCCTGTATGGGGTTTAGTACACTAAATGAAAGCTCGAGCGGGTGTATCACAGACAAAGCTATGAATTTCAAACTGATATGTGTTATTAAAAAAATAACCATTTTTCAACAAATCAGTCATTTCATTTAGAAAATCATCAAGATAGGAACGAAGTGGTTTGGGTTTACATGTACCACAATGAATACCGACCACAAAAGGAGAAGATTTAATATTTTTGATGCGACATAAAATTGGCCATAGTTGTGTGCTATTACTGTGAAATAATGGTAACCCGTCTATATTAAAACTTAGTTTGATATTTTTCTCAATAGAATTATATTTGGTACTTCTTTGCATGATCTACACATCCATGTATAGAGTTACTTATTTTCAAATTGATTAATCCTTCCTTTCTTTGGAAGATTCTCTCATCCATTTTTTTGTATCAGATGGAGTAGTAGAAAGCCAAAAACTTTCTTTCCCAAAAAATTAATCAATCCTAAAAATATAACCCTTTCAAATTAAAAATATGACTTAGAATAGGCAATAGAAAATAGATATGTTTTAAAATTTTGGCTGGGATGTTAAATTATCTGTACTATTATTTATTTTTAATTTTGAAGCTAACTTCAATTACTTCTTCTTCACTGATTGGATAAAAGAATATGGAGCTGAGAGATAATTTTGAAGGAAAAAATTGTTTATTTCACAGAAAAGTCAATTTTCTATAATAGGAGCAGAATGAACAAAATTATCATTAAAATTTTTAGCTAGATTTACGTAAGACAGTAAGGTAAGATAGTTGCAGTTTTGACTGTTGACTTATTATTCACAGCGTTAATTTATGTTCAAGGTAGATTCTGATTTGTTATCACTTTGCCCTATCTGACTATTAAAAAAGTCACTTTTTGTTTTATTTTGAATATATGATTCTCTGTATTCATTGTAGATATTTTTGTAAATTTTATTAATTTGGTCTGAAGACTGTAATAAAGCTTACTTTTTCATTTGTGCTCTTAACCTCCTCATTACAATATAATGTGATCAAGTCTAACTGTCATTTTAGGCAGGTTAAAGGTAAAAACCAAAAAGATCCTCCAATCTAGAGAGAAATATGCTTTCAAAAACTACCAAAACATATTATTTATATATAATATAAAATTAATGAATAAAATTAGTCAATAAAGCAGGGCTGATTCCCAAATTGATAATATTCCACTTTTAACAAATCTTTTACCAATCACCAATCCAGGACATACCTGTATATGAACTTTTTTTGTGAATGAATATTTTCAAATTACTACCTCAAGTGGGTACGAAATTCATGCCATTTACCTTATCAACATGCCTTGCAAATGAATACAATGGAGAAAACTAACTAACCTGGTATCTTCTTAATAAAACATTTGGGTGGCCTTTCATGTATTTCAGGTTCCTCATCATCACTACTTTCGATAACTAGATGCTTGGGCTTCTAATAAATCCAAACAGAGCACAACAAACACCTCACAAAACAAAAACCTAAAACTGTGAAACGTGCAAAGGTAAGGTTGACATCGTCGGCACGCAGGGGGCGCTGACGATCGTGCCGTCGACAATCAGATGTTCAGGCCTACCAATGAAATGAAGCTTTTTAAGCGCTCTCTTTTGAATTCGCATCGAGAAATGAGAATCGTTATAAGCCTAAGAGAAATTCGATTTTATATTTTCAATAGATGTAGGTAGAAAATATTTCATAGAAATCATATATATTATAATCGCACAATATTGATACCGTGCACAGATTAACAATTATTAGAGATCGAAAATACAGCTCGCATATATATATATATATATATATATATATATATATATATATATATATATATATATATATATATATATATATATATATATATATATATATATATATATATATATATATATATATATATGACGTCATATCGACGACATATTAAGGTCGTCAAAATAACGTCCTATTGAGTATGTCAAAATGTCGTCATTTTGGGATCACATGACGTCAATGACCATAAATGACCATATATTGACGAACAAATGACGTCAGCTTGTTACCTGGGTCAGTCTTCCTCCAAACTGCACAACTCCAGTTCTTGCACTGTCTGTACATGCCGATATATTTTGTTCATGGGAAACATTGATAATTCACTTAGGGTTTTTGATTGAGGAATTGTACCTAAGCATGAAGCTGCATTTCCTCTTTGAATCAGAATGCTAATTTTTTGAATCAAGAAAGAGTTAGCTCTTGGGTCATTCGTTTCTTTGGAAATCCTAATGCCGATTTCACGAATGAACTCCAATGCTTGGGGGCCTAAGGTACCAAATGTTTCGATTCCTATTGCATAAAAAATGAAATTATCTCCGAAATAATTGTATTTCCATGTTTTTGACAATTCCGCTGATGAAGCTGCTGCACCGCTGGATACAGAAGTCGAAGAAACGTGACAAGGAGCCAAAGTATGTGAAATCCCAGACATTTGGTTTTCCTTTCCGCCAAGGAATGAGAGTCATGCCATCTGGTCGTTTTCCATCATCGCTGCAAATGCCTGGGGGTTCTAAGATGAAAGGTATATTTGCCGAACCTAAGGCACGTTTGATGACATCATTTACAGCTTGATGACGGGAAAAGCGCCCGGCGCTATATCTACAACTCAATCCATAATATCCTCGGTTGTCTACTTCCACTCCACACTTGCATTTGTGTTGAACGGAAATATTGGAACCTAGTCGAAGGCCTAAAGCAACTCTAAAAGATTCATTGTCTAATAATGTACCAAGGGATGAAACTGGTAAGGCATCCAACCAAGCACCTGCATGTTTTGACGACACTGTTTTTATACGTGCCTTATCTATAGGAGATTTAGCCAAGTCTAACAAATTATTTAAGGCATTTCTTACAAGAGGATTATCCCAGGTTCGTTGAAGATTTTTTCTGGTTCTTGGTACTTCTAGATTAGTTCGTGAGATCCATAGTTGTTCGGCCTCGCTCAAATTGTTATCCGATGGAAAGGAGGGTGGTAAAATTGAATCTATCATATTGATCACACTATAACTCGAAGAGAGGAAGGTAGGTAGTGAAAGATCAGTGATTGTACGGATGCCGAAACCTCCATAAGATACAGGAAGAGTGTTACGAATTTCTTCATCAAACTTAATCAGATGAGTTTGGTGATGTCAGGTTGGAAAACATTTCATGAAATGGAGGAGCTTTGGAATAGTCAAACAGTTTCTGTAAGATGTCAAGCTACGTGTCTTAGAAGAGTATGAACACGAGAAGACATATCTCTGAAATTATGTAAGTTTTCCTCAAAAAAGTGATGAATGATTCTTCTGTGAGAGGGGAACCAAGAAGAATTAAACTATTCCTCTCAATTATTTTGATTCCAGGAGCAACGTCATTGAATTTTCTCGAAATATTCAAATCAGGTTCACTTAGAAAATGAAGTTCACATTTATGGAAGTTTAGTTCAAGCCCAATTTCCTTTGACTTTTTAATAACATACGAAAGGGCATTGAGAACTTCCTTATAGTCTCCTTCCAGAGAACCGTCATCTAAATACCAAGCATTGAATTATGTTTTTAAATTTTTGATGATATTGTCTATAGACAGGCAAAAGAGAGCAGGTGCTGATGGATCCCCTTGCTGTACTCCACGCTCTGATGATATTGTGTTTTGATCAAATGTCAGTATTGAAGGCTGGTGGTAGCATTGAAATACAAAAGGATATAACTCTGGAACACTATTTTGAACCGATTTCAAGATAAAGTCCCGATTCAGCATATTGAAAGCATTCTTATAATCCAATTTAAGAAAAACTTTTCCTTTCTTGGACACGTGTTCATTAATATATCTTCGGGCAGCATGGGATATGGCTTCACAACCACTTGGAGATCCAAAACCAGATTGAAATGGACGAAAAATATTTCATAGTTTTTTCTTCAGCTTGAATGAAGCCAGTTTTGCAACTAAACGGCAAAACACATTGCCGATGGCAATCGTTCTAATTCCACCATCTTTCTTTTTCAAAGCACATAATGAAGCACCAAATAAAATGGGACAAATTTCTTCGTTCACAGTACCTACCTGATAGCAAAACATTACATAAATTGAAAGGGGTATATTTTTAGGAGAGAATAATTTTTGGGAAAGAAAACTGGGTTTCTACTTCTACATGTTTATACAAAAACATGTGAAAATCTTCCAAAAAAAAAGAGCAATCAATTTCAAAAAAGCTAACTCTATACAAAGATGTGTAGATTATGCAAAGAAGTAACTTTCAGACGCATACCTTAATTGGGCCCTCTCTAAACAATTACTTTCATATAAACACTGAATCACATGAATCATGAAATTCTATAATAACCTACAAGATTTTGGCTTTCTATTTCTCCAGTTTCATACAAAATATGTGGGCGACTCTTCACAAAGATTCAAATTCAAATTATTTTTTCCTTAAATAGTCATTATATAGTCATTATATATAAAAGGACAAAACAAAATATATACACAAGAATGAACAAGAAAAATACAAACAGTAGGAAATCACATTTTTGTATTTAAAAACTGATCAAGAGTATAAAAACATTTTTTTGTCAGAAATGATTTCAATTCATTTTAAACAACGAAAGGCTGCATATTGACTTAAATTTATTTGGTAAACAGTTGTAAATTCTAGGTTATATACGTTTTGGTGCACTTTGAGTTATCTTATACTTAGCCGCTCTACAGTGTATCATTTGCTTTTGCCGTGTTTTTATCATGAATATCACTGTTGAGAATCAAGGAATCATCCTGTTGTGAAAACATAAACTGACAACTCATAAATATAAAATCCAACTAGAATTAAAATTTCGTGTTTAATGAAAATGTTTCTGCATGAATATTGTCGAGGAATGTTGAACAAACAGCTTTTTGTTGAATAAATATATTTTTTCTAATTGCAGAGTTGCCCCACAAACACACCAGAGCGCAACCTGGATTCGACCTGGGCATGATAAACAGCCATAAGTTGGTGTATATTGAGAACATTTCTCAAGAAATGAAAAGATAGATTATTAGCTCAATTTTGGAACTAGTTGTTCACAGTGCTCATTCCAAAAAGACTCTCATCCAATTGAAAGCCTAGGAATTTAATAGCATCATGGGCGTTTCTTAAAAGAGTCATTCACAATCATCTGAATATCATCGGTTTTATTCTGATAGTTGTGATAGCGGATTATCTGAGTTTTTTCACATTAAAAAACAGGTCGTGACTATTGAAATAGTTTAAAACTACATCCAGAGTATATTCCATTTGTCGCTTCGTCAGATATCATCAAACTGATATCTGCATAGGCAGTTATTGCAGAATATGGTATTTTCTTGTCTATATTATTGTTATGTAATAGAAATAAGAGTGGCCCAACTATAGATCCCTGGGGTACTCCCAATTGGACCGACCTCATTTCTGATGTTGAAACCGAATACCTAAACGTTTGTTCGAAGGTGGTCCACAATGTTTCGTGGTGCATTTCATCAGTTCGGACTCCCATTGTCTAATAATGATATACATCGATTTGGAACCCCTGAAAGAATCTGTAAACATAATTAAAGAGATTAGCTGAAAAAACAATTTTATAAAGCAAAAAACGGAAATTACAATGAAATAACATACAAGCAACAACCAAAAAAACAAAGAAAGTTGAACTATTAACAAGCGCTGAAAAATTAACAACAATAATAACAAGAAATGAAAATTTGAAATATAAAATCAAAAGATTCCAAACCAAGTTACTTCACAACGTTTCGATTGTTAGTGTACACAATCGTCTTCGGGTGATAACTGTTATCCAAGCTGATGAAACGAATACCTAAACATCACCTTTACCACAGGCGTGGTGTGTAGCCGATATACTCAAAACAATAAATTCCGCTAGCTGATTGCAATTGAATATGTTTGGCCAGCATAAGGAGGCTTGTTTATTTTACCCATTAGATGCAAATGTGCGTGGTGATCATTGCATCTATCGTTGCTTTGGTTGCTTTGTTTGTTGGGTGGATATAGTATAAGTGATTCAAGGGAAATAGAATATACAGACCTATAAGGCACAGTTTTGGGACCTATTCTTTTCAATCTATATTTATTGATTTATTCAAATTGAGAGATGTATGGGTAATTATCGGATATGCTGATAATACCGCAATATTTTATAAAGCAGAAACATCAGATTTGTTGAAAACAAGTTAAAAAATGGTTTTATCCCAGGTTGCTGATCATTAATTTAGAAAAAACAAATTGTTATCATTTCTGAGTAATTCAGCTAATACCTGCCCATTTTGAAGTCGAAATTGAAGGAACAATGCTGACAGTTGATTCAACGAATGAATTGAATTGAATTGAAAGTGTTTACGTAGATAAACACCTGGAATGAAATAAACGAATAAAATATACAAAACTCAAGTCAATCCCATACAGATTCTGGTTATTGAAAATATGCCTACTCCAAAAAAAAATCGAAACAACTACATTTCCCATTTGTTGAGAGTCATCTGCGATATAGCATTACATTCTGGAGAGTAACATTACGAACCCATCTCAATGGAGAACTTTCATCCAATATCTTAGAAATTTCAAAAACTACACCTCACGATTTGATCTCCACAAACTTAATTTGAAAAATATATCATATGTTTCGCTAGCACAGTAGCTTTTTTAAATGATTTATACTTCAAGTTATTCTTACATTAATATTTATATACTACTACAGGTAACCATAATTGAGATTACCTCCAAAAAATTACCTAAACCTCTACCCAAGGTACCTGTACAATTATGATCACCTGAAACATATTACCTCACATCTACATCAATAATAATTATTTCTCAGTTTTTAAGAAAACAAGTTCAACAATGGTGATATATTCAAATCTAGTTGGTCATTTATCAGAATCTTTGAATTTTCAAGTTTATTAATTTCCATTGCTTCCAAATGATTCACTTTCAAACCTTCATTTGCTATGTGCAAAATTTCGAAATCTACATTAAAGATATGATTTTCTTATTTACATAGCTCGTATGATGTTCCTGAATGCGATTCCTGAATGTCCTGCCAGTTTGACCAATATATACCTTAGGGCACGTTCCGCAATTTAATTTATATACTCCTGATTTCTGGAATTTGAATTTTTTGTCTTTATTATTTTCAAATAACTTTCCCTTGATATCTCGTTTTCTCAAAAATGAAGTCACTTTTCCTGTTGGTTGTCCAAAATACATTGAAGGTCTATAATTTTGATTATATACCTTATTAATAGGAAAAACGTCTCGAATCGCTTTTGCGTAGACTTTTTTGGAAAGTATTTTGTTTATTGATTCGGCTTTATACCCATTGTTAACCGCTATTTGCTTGATTATTGAGTTCTGTATTGAAATTGTCTATTGAAAGAGGAACATTCACTAATCTGTGAATCATGCTATTATAAACTGCTAGTTTCTGTTGATAAGGATGGGTAGAATCGTAATAGAACGGTTTGAAAAATCATGTTTTTTTGTTCATTCTACTAATTGTTAGGTCCAACAAATTGATTGAGTTGTCTGCTTCTATTTCAATAATGAATTTAATGTTTTCATGAGTTTTGTTATTATCCCCATGAAAAGTATCTAATTGCCTCTTAGTACCTGCAAAACATATCTATGCCAATACAAGAAATTTTTAATCAAAGGATGCTTAAAGATCGACTTCTCTAGATTATCCATGAAAATTTCTATAAGTAAGGCACTTAATGGATTTCTTACAACCAAACCTTTTGAGGAGGAATAAATATTGTTGTTAAATTGAAAATATTTTTTTTGAGAAATAACGACAAAAGGTCAATTATACCTCGTTTTATGATTGGGTTCACTCTATTTTTATCTAATAATTCTATTACTAAAGTGATAGTATCACCAGGAGGTATGCTAAGAAATAGATTCTGTACATCAAAGGAAAGTAATTTTGCGTTGTCTCTTAGAGGTATGTTTTTTATTTTATTGATTAAGTCATATGAATTCCGTATACTGAATTTTGGTAGGAAATTACAATGGTTCAAGATGATAGTGATTAAATCATCTAAAAAAACAATTCGTTCAGGCCAGTCTCAACTCTCTACAATGTAGGTTAATGGACTGACACCTATCAGAAAACAACTACTCCCCTAGCTAATACCACGAAGGGCGTTGGATTAAATCCGACAGGTGTCAGTGCAGGATTCTTCACTGAAGTTATTCCTGCATATGCTGTGGCGATATAACTGCCGCAATAGATTTTCAATCATTGGAACACACTTGCAGACCGGTTTCGGGCTGTTTGGCCACTCGTCAGTGCAAGGTAGTGTATATCATCAACATAAAGTCGATGATTTCCGATAGTTGAAAAACAAATTCTTTCAGAGTATCATTCCTCAAACTAAGCTGAAGCATACACCAACAACATGTTTGTCGTCGCTCCATCTGCCTGTGAACGAGGTAACCAACTGCATATCCGAAATTTGCCCAATTCTTCGTATAAGGAAAGTAAACTTTTCACATATAGTCAGTGGGCATACTTGAAGATTGGCTATAAATCAAATCATCTAAAAGAACAATTCGTTCAGGTCAGTCTCAACTCCCTACACTGTACATTAATGAACTGACACTTAGCAGAAAACAACTACTCCCCTGGCAAATACCACAAAGGGCGTTGGATTATATTCGACAGGTGTCAGTGTAGGATTCTTCATTGAAGTTATTCCTGCATATGCTGTAGGCGATACAACTGCCGCGATATATTTTCAATTATTTGTATTTGTATTTGTATTTTTGAATTTTTCAAAAATTCTTTCACTTGTCTTTGGAAAGACTTAGTCGGATCACGTTTCTGCATTTCAAATAGCAACCACAGTGTTGCCTTTGTCTGCTCTAGTCAGCATAATAAAGTTTTGAAACTGAATCATTTGGAAGCCATGGAAATTAATAAACTCGAAAATTCAAACATTCTTATGAATGACCAACTAGATTTGAATAGATTGAATAGATTGAAAAACTGAAAAAGAATTATTATTGATGTAGATGTGAAGTAATATGCTTCAGGTGATCATAATTGAACAGGTACCTTAGGTAGAGCTTTAGTTAATTTTTTGGAGATAGTCTCAATTACCTGTATAGTATATAAATATTAATGTAAGAACAACTTGAAGTATAAATCATTTGAAAAAGCTACTGTGGTAGCGGAACGTGTTGTGATATATATATATATATATATATATATATATATATATATATATATATATATATATATACAGGGTATTCCATATCCGATGGTCTATTAGAAGTATCTAGATAACAAAAAAAGATGAGAGTTTCAAATTTTGGTTACCGATGTAGATGGCTGTGATCTATCGTTTGAAAATATTTTCATCTCCGCATTGTTGCCATATCTACATGTAACAGACATCAACTTGGAATTTTCAAATAGAACACCCTATATATTATATCTATTTTAAATTCTGCATCGAATTCCAAATAAGTTTTGTGAACTATGTTCTATACCTATCTCTCACCGTTTTTAAAATATTAATTATTTTGTAATTTTTTTTGGCCAAACCATGGTTATTTTATTATTTAATATCGCATGAATTAACTGATAGACCGGACTCAAATTCTGGCAACATTGAGATAAGTTATGGTGGTTTTTATTTCAGAACAAAACTCAAATCTTATTTTATACAGAGTGTCTGAAAAATACGTCTCAATTTGTATCTTTGATAAACGACCATAACTAATTATTTTCAAATAGAACACCCCGTATATTATTCAATTTTCGAATTCAACCAACCAATGTGAACAACTTTGATCAACTATGTCCTATACCTATCTCTAACCCTTTATGAGATATGAATTATTTAAAAAAAATTGCTCCTATGCAAGTATGCAAGCATATAATTTCCAATAAAATTAAAAATCAAGTGCATCAAATGACAAACAATCAAAGCTAGATTTTTTTGGAAGTTTGGTTTTCTGGTGGTTACATTTGATACTGAATTATCCCTCCCTAATGCTTGCCATTCACCTAAAAACTTCGATAGATCGACGTCATAACCCTTTATGAGATATGAATTATTTTATAATTTTTTTGCGTCTTTACAAATATAACATTTCAAATACAAAATTCGGTAAAAATGTATTATTGAACACATCGAATGATAAATAATAATTTCATATTAGTTCAGAAAGGTTTAATTGAATACATCAATGGACCTTCATAGTGGGTGTAAGACAAATATTACTATTTCTACGGAACGAACACTGTTCAAAATTAAATTGACAACCAAATAAATCTAAAAAACAAGAGATGGTATTGTGAAACTAGCTTCGCAATTATTTGATATTTGATACTGACATGACAAAAATTCAGTAGCTCAGGTGCTTGAAATGCTGGCCATTCACTTGTAAACATTGATGGCTCTGCGGATTTCCGACGGGTCGATTTCCTCGAAGGCCCGTCTAACCCGATCTTTTAGTTCCTGTTTCGTATGGATAGGTGTTCTATATACCTTTTCTTTGATTTTTCCCCAGAGGTAAAAATCTAGGGGAGTCAAATTTTTCCCCAGAGGTAAAAATCTAGGGGAGTCAGATCCGGTGATCGTGGCGGCCAAATCCAAGGACCCAAACGTCGTATCCACCGATCTTCGAACATATCGGTTAGTTCCCTTCTCACTTCACTTGTGCAATGTCCAGGAGCTCCATCCAACTGATACCAATAATTCCGAGACAAGTTCAGCGGCAATCGATCTCAGAATATCTAAATATTTTTCGGAATTCAACTTTTCTTCATAAATGCAAATAGAAACTTTTTCATCCATGAGCATACAAAAAACATTGAAACTGAATTTTTGTTGGAATCCCCTTTGTCTGATGAAATGAGGATTTTCTGATGCCCAGAAGTGATTATTTCGACGATTAAATATTCCCTCGCGTGAAAATTGTGATTCATCACTCCATATAATTTTTTTCAAAAAGTTTGGATCTTCGTATGTCCATGTCAGTGCCATTTCGCAAAATTCTACCCGTTTTGGTGGATCATCTCTATGCAAAGCTTGCAGCCTAATGAATTTATAATCGTGCATATTATGTTTTTGTAAAATTCTCCATATAGAAGTTCGAGATATTCCAACCGCAGCACTAGATACTGATGCATGAGGATAAGCATAAACATATCCTAAAATGTTTATTTCATTTTCCATATCACCAGTCACCGGACTCACTCGATTTTTTGAGGCACGAACTTTTCCATAGTTGAGGTTATTTCGTTCGAGTCTTCTGAATTTTCTTTCACTCATTACCGGTAAGTTAGTATATAACTCATTAAATCTTCTACAGGTCCTTGATATGATTTTAGCGCACTCTCCATGAATATAAAACAAATTTAGGATTTCAGAGTTCGAATAACTATTATTATCCATCTTCACTACTTCAATATGACAGTCGGACTATTTAAACAAGTTATTGACAAATCCATTCTTTTGTTTTTCAAATCAGACTTGGATCATGACACACCATTATCCTTGCCGAAATTCAGTTGCAAAATTCAAAATTAATTTTTAAAACTCTTTTGATATTCGAGTAGTTGATTGGAAATAAAAAAAAAATCACCATGTATTGAATTTTTCTTTGATTTGATAATATTGAAAAAGTATTTCTTGCAAAAACAATCTCATTTTGTCATAATTTTTGATCTGAAGGAGTAAATTTCCGAAGGCCCGAGACCTAAGTCCTATTGCAAACCTGAAATTTTTAGAATGTGTGTATTATATGTATCTTATTGAGAACGTATGCATATTATTAGGAATTCCAGATCACGTGATGTCTGGGTGGCAAACACCAGTTTTACTATGGAAATCACACTTTTGTGAATAAAAAGCAATGTTTCTGGAGGGCAGATGCCGTCGTATTGGTTCATTTTGTCATATAGCCAGCTTAATTTCGTCATTCGACAAGTATCTGGAATGCCTTATTGGATATTTACAGATGAACCAACTTTCAATTTGAGGTTATGTTCCTTACTTAGGTTAAAAATCTGTTTACACCTCAACGGCTTTCCGATAAACAATATCGAGCTCTCATTGAATTGAAAGGCCAATCATCTTTACACGAGAACAGTATTAGACAAAATGCAATACTTATGAGTATTATCGTGCGGATACTATTTTGGCACATGAATACGAGGTGAATTTTGCGCACGGGTCCCCCTCTTTTATAGTCATGAAATACTTGTGAAACATGTTTTTACAATTTACTAAATAAAACACCTGTGTCAGAATCATTAAATTGTATGACAGTTATCCATTATGTTTCTGCTTTCCTCTGAATCACAAATTTGAAGTGTCAAAAATTATGTGGATGTTCTGAAAACGACTGTGAGGGAATGCCTGAACAATAGTTTGATGACGTGAGCACAGAACTTACTGATATTTTTGAGAATCGGTGGCTACGACTTTTGGAGACTTGGTATTCGGTCGCCGCCCGGTGTTCAAAATACCTGGGATTACATAAAAAAACACTAGAAACTAGGGTGTCTTCAAAATAAGCGACCGCTGGAAATGTGCTGTGACATGACTGACTGATCATGCAATGACGTCGATCTATCGAAGTTTTTAGGTGAATGGCAAGCATTAAGTAGGGATAATTCAGTATCAAATGTAACCACCAGAAAACCAAACCTACAAAAAAATCTAGCTTTGATTTTTTGTCATTTGATGCACTTGATTTTTAATTTTATTGGAAATTATATGCTTGCATACTTGCATAGGAGCAATTTTTTTTAAAATAATTCATATCTCATAAAGGGTTAGATATAGGTATAGAACATAGTTGATCAAAATTGTTCACATTGGTTGGTTGAATTCGAAAATTGAATAATATACAGGGTGTTCCATTTGAAAATAATTGGTTATGGTCGTTTATCAAAGATACAAATTGAGACGTATTTTTCAGACACTCTATATAAAATAAGATTTGAGTTTTGTTCTGAAATAAAAACCACCATAACTTATCTCAATGTTGCCAGAATTTGAGTCCGGTCTATCAGTTAATTCATGCGATATTAAATAATAAAATTACCAAGGTTTGGCCAAAAAAAATTACAAAATAATTAATATTTTAAAAACGGTGAGAGATAGGTATAGAACATGGTTCACAAAACTTATTTGGAATTCGATGCAGAATTCAAAAATGATATAATATATAGGGTGTTCCATTTGAAATTTCCAAGTTGATGTTTGTTACATGTAGATGTGGCAACAATGCGGAGATGAAAATATTTTCAAACGATAGATCACAGCCATCTACATCGGTAACCAAAATTTGAAACACTAATTTTTTTTTTGTTCTCTAGATACTTCTAATAGACCATCGAATATGGAATACCCTGTATATATATATATATATATATATATATATATATATATATATATATATATATATATATATACAGGGTGTCCCTGGACTTCCTCTTTTCCTCTCGGGAATGTATAGATGGGGTCAAAATATCACCAGTACTTCATATAACTTTCTTTCCTAAAATCCTTCGTTACCAAATAACGGGCCCTCGAAGTTACAAAATGAAAAATGTTTTTCTTTGATAACTTTTCAAGTGAATATTCAAAATCATCCAAATTTTGGTAATTGACTAAACAAATGAATTCCTTCGATGAGCTTTCATGCAGGAGTCAGTTGTTTTGCTACAAAGTCAGGAACGGACTACCCCCGATGGTCCACACCCCAAAACTTTGAAATGACAGATATTTTTCAATATTTTTCAACAAATTAAGGTTACTTGGACAATTTTATGAATAAAAGTACTCGTGTAGAAAGTCGATCGGAGCAACGAGTCTTCATAAAAATGTAGTTTCACTCGACGACATCAAACCCGCTCGTCCACCATTATTTGAAATGAATAATTATCAAAGCAGAAATAATAATGATAACGTTAATTCAACAACATTTATCCTGAGATGTCTACCATTATTCGAAAATATTAGTTTTTAAGGAAAATGGAAATGATAGGTAAAATGTTCATAACAAATTTTTATAATGCAAACACGTTTAACTAACGAAACTCAAGAGCCTCAAGAGCAAACAGAAATGGAAAATCCTCTACAGAAACTTCTCGATATGACCATCTTCTCTCTCTATACATTTTCTTAGTCTGCGAAGACACCCTCTCTGTACTTGAAATAGCATTCCAGGGTCGTTTCGTATGGCTTCACAATGTAATGTTATTCTATTCAACAATGCATCTCTTGTGTGAATAGGTGTAGCGTAAACAAGGCTTTTTAGATACCCCCACAGAAAGAAATCCAATGGATTTAAATCCGGAGACCGCGATGGCCATGAATATGGCCCACCTCTACCAATCCATCTATTGTGGAAAATATGGTTCAGATGGTCACGCACAATCAAACTAAAATGAGGAGGAGCGCCATTATGCATAAACCACATATCTCTTCGGGTTTGCAATGGAACATGTTCCAAAAGTCCATTCAAATCGTTCTGAATGAACTCCAAATAACGTTCTCCATTCAATCGGTCCTGTAGAACGAATGGTCCTATAAGATGGTTTCCTATGATACCAGCCCAAACATTCACGTTGAATTTCCGTTGGTGTTTGGTTTGCAATATCCCATGGGGATTTTCTTCGGCCCATATATGGAGATTATGAGAGTTGATAACTCCATCTCTACTGAAACCTGCTTCATCAGTGAATAAAACTCGATTAATAAAAGTCATATCCTCTCTTTGCCTATCCATGAACCAATTGGCATATTCCAGTCGTGCTGGAAAATCTTCAGGTGTCATGGCATGTACCTTCTGGATGTGAAATGGGTGGAGCAGTTGTTCCCTAATTATTCTATGAATAGTGGACTTGGATGTATGGAACTGTTCTGATAGATTTCTGATACTCATTGAAGGATCATCAGCGACGGCTTCCAAAATATTTTCCTCCAATACAACGGTACGTACAGTCCTAGGAGCGCCCTTACCACCTCGTTTTGGCAAAACTGTACCTACAATAATATCGAAATGAAACAACGTGCTCAAATTAATTATCAATTATTACATACCTGTCTCCCTCAAGCTGCGATCGACACGCTCGAATGTTTCTCTTGACGGTACCGTTCGATTGGGAAAATGCTCGGAATACAGACGACGAGCTTCTGCAGCATTACAAAATGCTCGTCCATAAAATACATGCATATCTGCATATTCATTGAATGTAAACTGTTAGGCCATATCAAAAAAATTCAAAATATCCTATAGAATATTGACAATACAATGATAGTCATATGACAACGCACCACTCAACAAAACAAAATCGCATTCCAGTTTCTCATTTTTTATCAAAACTTTCTAAAAGGTTTTTTTGTCAACTTCTGTGAAAGAAATGGAACATAATTATTCCCTGGTAATTTTTCACCTGATCATGTGCAGCCGTTTTTGTAGTTCATTCGTTTGCTTTTTATTGGTATAGTAAATATTTTTTCCGATGTGCGTTTTTTCAGCTAAATTTAGATTCATCTTAAAGAATTTCTCCCATAAAATTATAATTATCAGTGAAACTCCTCAACAGTTTAGCTGTGAAGAAGAATTTGAAACATTCGAATGTTGAGTTTCTTGAGATTCAGATAACTGATCAACACGAAACGTGATTATTCCACACGTATTATGTACATACAAAATATGGAATGAATTCGATATTTCATAGTAGAGTAGCTTGTTAGTTTAAAAACACCACGAATCTACAGAACTTGATATTTCTTTTGAAAAAATATCTGCTATCACAATTGTGACTTAAACTTCCATATAGGTACTGTACTTTTTGTTTACGACTTCATTTTAGCATACTTTGTATTATTCCTGTTATAAATGTTGTTAAATTAACGTTATCATTATTATTTCTGCTTTGATAATTATTCATTTCAAATAATGGTGGACGAGCGGGTTTGATGTCGTCGAGTAGAACTACATTTTTATCAAGACTCGTTGCTCCGATCGACTTTCCACACGAGTACTTTTATTCATAAAATTGTCCAAGTAACCTTATTTTGTTGAAAAATATTGAAAAATATCTGTCATTTCAAAGTTTTGGGGTGTGGACCATCGGGGGTAGTCCGTTCCTGACTTTGTAGCAAAACAACTGACTCCTGCATGAAATCTCATCGACGGAATTCATTTGTTTAGTCAATTACCAAAATTTGGATGATTTTGAATATTCACTTGAAAAGTTATCAAAGAAAAACATTTTTCATTTTGTAACTTCGAGAGCCCGTAACTTGGTTACGAAGACATTTAGGAAAAAAAGTTATATGAAGTACTGGTGATATTTTGACCCCATCTATACATTCCCGAGAGGAAAGTAGGAAGTCCAGGGACACCCTGTATATATATATATAGGGTGTTCCTTAAACACATGCTAATATTTAAGGAGGTAATTATTAGACCCATTTTAAGGAAAAAACGTCCTATGGACGTATGTCCTAAACGCCTTAACTTTTGAGATACAGGGTGGCAAAGTTTTCAAAAATAATCAGTTTTTTAATAATAACTGAGATAATTTTGTAGACATTTTTGGCATATTTGGTACATATGTTCCATGCCTCAAGGCGCATTTTCTGATGTACAATTTTCTTAATTTTCTCTGCCAGTGGCGTACTTACGAGTTTTGAAATGTATATTTTTGGCGAAAAAAATACTACGCCACTGCTTTATCTTGAATTAAAAATTATTTTAAAAATCTCCATACATTTTTGAGCACATTTGATTTGCTGGGTTTTCTTTGTCCGACGCATGGTTTTCGCTCAAAAAATTAAAAATCGCTTTACTTAAAGATAAATACCTTAAAAATCTGATGCGGTATCGTGCATCGACTGAAAGCAAACTAAGAAATCAGATTTGTTGCAAAATAATTGAGGATCTAAAAGGTATTTGTTTGTTGTCAGATGCACTGTTCTCAATTAAAATTACGTCATAACGCAGCACCGCTTAATAATTTTTGAAAACATAAATTTAGTCATCCTGGAATAAATGACGTGTAGCAGAATTTATTTACTGCAGCTCTTGGAAATATGGAGTTTGTCGATATGTGATTTCTTTTAAAGATTCAAAGCAGAAAAAACAGCGTACTCACCATAGCAATAAAAAACGGATTCTCTGGATGTACAAACGTCAGTAGCTAATATTGATGTTGGTATAAAGTAAGGTGTTGGTGTTAAAAACTATCACAGCGCGTTTTGATTGTTTTTGAAGTGTTATTGAAGTTATTTTGGTAGTCCACTGTTTTTCTGAACATCAGTAAATATGGTAAATTATACGAATGCGGAAATGGCGCAAATGCATTACGTATATGGACTTGCCGATGGTAATGCAACAGAAGCCAGGCGCATTTATCAGGAAAGATATCCTAATCGTGCCTTACCAGATAGCCGAACCTTTTCAAATATTCATCGTCGACTTGGGGTTTCAAGAAAGGGACTCCGGAAGGTAGACCTCGTGTAGTAAGAACTCCTGAAATTGAGGAAGCGGTGCTGCAAGAAATTGAGGAACATCCTGAGACGAGTACGAGGAAGATCGCTAGAACTCTGGATATTTGTCATCAAATTGTTTGGCGTATTTTGGTTGATTTTTTGTTATATCCATACCATATTTCAGAGTGCAGGCATTACTCTCCAGAGATTTTCCACAGCGTGTGAACTTCAGTCAGTGGTATCTACAAAGTATTGCACTAAATCCGCAGTTTGAGACACAAATTTTGTTTACAGACGAAACAAATTTTTCTCGGAATGCCATTCAAAATTTCCATAACAATCATGTGTGGGCTGAAGAAAATCCCCATGCAATAACCGAAACCCATTTCCAACACCAATTTTCGGTTAATGTATGGCAGGAATTATAGGTGATCATCTAATAGGCCCATTTTTTTTACCAGGACACCTTGATGATCGTTCTCATTTACACTTTCTCGAAGAAGACTTACCTGGGTTATTGAAAGATGTGCCACTTGCGTTAAGGAATCGAATATGGTACATGCACGATGGCGCCCCTGCTCATTTCAGTGTAATTGTCCGAAACCATTTAAATACAGTTTATCCTAATCGTTGGATAGGTCGTGGAGGACCTCAGCAATGGCCTGCAAGATCCCCCGATCTCAACAGTTTAGATTTTTTTATGGGGTCACCTTAAAACTCTTGTGTATAAAACTCCAGTTAAAACTTTAGAAGATTTAAGAGAGCGAATAGTTGCCTCGTGTGAAACTATACGAAATACGCCGGGAATATTTGAACGGGTGCGTAATTCCATGCGTAGAAGGGCGGAAGCATGCATACTGAGTGCAGGTGGCCACTTCCTTATTATCAGTTTTGGTATTATTACTAATTAACAAATTTGTGCTATTCGTTTAGACTTACTGTCACAAAATAAAATAAAACTCGTTTTTGTGAAAAATTCATTTTTTGTCAGATTATGTTTTCAAATATTATTAGGGAATTGGTAATGCGTTATGAAGCAGTTTTCAGATTCTCATTCATTTTAGAATTGATCTCATTTCTTAATTTGCATTCTGTCGATTTTTATTTTTTTGAGTGAAAATCATGCGTCGAACAAAGAAATACCGAGAGATCAAATTTTATCAAAAATAAATGAGGATTTTAAAAATTATTTTATTTTATTTTTTCCCCAAAAATATTCAATGCGAAACCCGTAGGGATGCCATTGTTTGAAAAAATACAAATTTGTGTACATCAGAAAATGCGCCTTGAGGCATGGAACATATGTACCAAATATGCCAAAGATGTCTACAAAATTATCTCAGTTATTTTTTAAAAACTTTGAAAACTTTTCCATCCTATATCTCAAAAGTTAAGGCGTTTAGGACATATGTCCATAGGAAGTTTTTTTCTTAAAATTGGCGAGGTTGCAGTCAATAGCTGGGCTGTTACAAAGAAAACTCTTTGTTATATGTCAAGCTTTCGGTATATTCCACACCTTCGTCAGGACAACTACAATAATAAGATTATATATCTTGTAAAAAATATATAAATGTGGAGAACTTACTAACGTGAGAATAAAATATAAAATGGTTCAAAATAAAAGTTTGTGCATCCCGTAAAACTAAATATCCACCAACAAAATATAGTAATATACGAGGAGCCTGCGAATATTTGATTTTGAGGCAGGAGTAAAGTACTCTTATTTAGAAAAATCTCGGGTAATGTTAGTCAGAAAAGATGTTCAGCATTAAAAATACATCCAGATTTGAAGTCATGGCCATCTGAGAGAAGTTTTATTTTTTTATCCATTTTTTGAATGGGCAATACGAAAAAAAAATGCTAAAACGAATTACACAACAATGGTGTTAACTACAGTTAATTTTTTTGAAGAGTAAAATAATTTTCAAAGTTTTTGGTGCAAAGTTATTTTTATATTTTCTTAGCAACGAAAATTACTCAAAATTATACAGTACTGTAACAGAAATATTGTAAAAAAACATTAAGTACAATGATATCAAATTACAAAACATCAAAATAAAATAGGTATTTCGGAACGAACTCGTTAATTTTCTGGAGATTTTCGTGTCCAAAATTGGTAAAAAAAATTAAACTCCACTTAGATGGCCATGACTTCAAATCTATATGTATTTTTCAATGCTGAACAACTTTTCTAAATAACATTTTCTGAAATTTTTTAATATAAAAGTACTTTACTCCTGTCTCAAAATCAAATATTTGAAGGCTCCTCGTATATCACGTATGTTTTACTATATTTTGTTGGTGCATGTTTAGTTGTGGGGGATGCACAAACTTTTATCAAGAATAACTTTTTGTCAAAAAATCCTTAATAAAGAAGTTTCCCATATGGTGCATATTTTGTGGAAGACACTTTATATGCAACGAGTGCAACTGCAACTTGTAAAATTTTATTCACATCATTGTTATATCCTAAACTTTGCTTGTTGTATTCAATTCTGATGGATTGATAGGAACGATGACATAGAATACCAGTCGACTTAACTTTTTTGTTATTACTCAGTGCTCAGTGTTGAGTACTCAGTTACTCAGTGTTGAGTACTCAGTACTCAACAATTTTTGGCAAACACTCCAAAAATATTTGGGAAAGTTTTGGTTGTAGTGATGTGAAATAGTCAGGAGTTCGAATTCCTTCTGCATAGTTCGCGACCGTGAGAGAGCAGAAGTCTAAGCATTTATTTTCAAAGTAGCTGACGGAGTGATCAGAATCCTTTACCGAGTTGAAACCCGTTCAGAACAAAGCTCACATAAATGCTAGATCAATGCACTCATGTGACTACATGAAGATTAATCGATGCACCATGATGTCTTATTCAAGACTATTGAAGGCCTAGGTTCTGACAATACCCTGCTGGCATAGTTCATGAACTTTCTAGCTGGAAAATGTAGCTGGTTGAAAAATCTGTTACAATCTATTTTTTTGTCAACAAGCTATTGCCCCCCTACGAACAATAACTCTCAAAAGTCGAAACTTATGCGAGCTAAGGACTAATGAGGTCTTACATTTTAAAGTGTGATTCCTAACACGGGTTGGACGACAGGGAGTGAAAATCGATCATCCGGCTTTGTTATTCGAACCACACAGCGGTCGATTGAGTGAGTGGAGCAAACCACATACGTCAACCCAGATAACACTGGATATCTTATGGATATCCAATTTATGTCCAAATCAAGTCGGAATATCCTTGAACCTATTTTGGATATCCATAAGATATCCAAAAACTGGATATTCTCCCGGAAACCTACTTTGGACATCCATAAGATATTCAAAACAGATAACCATAAGATATCCAAAATTGAATATCCATAAGATATCCAAAAACTGGATATTAATCCGAGGACATATTTAGGACATCCATAAGATATTCAAAACAGATAACCATAAGATATCCAAAATTGAATATCCATAAAATATCCAAAATTGAATATCCATAAGATATCCAAAAACTGGATATTCCCCCGAGGACATATTTTTGACATCCATAAGATATCCAAAACAGATAACCATAATATATCCAAAATTGAATATCCATAAGATATTGAAAAACTGAATATCCTCCCAGACATGACTGGATATTATCTAAAGGACTTATTATTATTTTTCTGATATGTACTTTTCACCAATATTTACCAATTCTCTGCTCAAAAACCACTGATCTACCATGCAGTTCTTGTCAAACAGCTGTAGCAACACTGTAAGTGCAACTGAGCATGCCGTTTGACGTTTCATGTTGCATGTTGAATTGCCTGGTCAAACGTCAAAGACTGGGAAAAGAGACACGTGTGGTCCGTAGTTTGTGAAGTACGTAGTGTTTTTATTAGTTGTTATGATCCCAGTTTATTTGAATCGGTGTTTGATTTGTAAATCTTATTAAAAGCAGTCCAAGCAGGTAAATATTCCATTAAATATTTTATAACCTGACATAGCTATATAATCAAATTTTTATACGAAAACGCATTTTGAATAGTGTTGAAAGATGGAAAAACAAAATGTTAAAAGAAAAAAAATGCTCCATAAAATATACAAGAGAACAAGTAAGGAGTTAAAATCATTACAAGGCAGTGCAGGATCATCCACCTGTTTGGAGACTACCGACACCAATGATTCATCATTTTCCAATATAAGACCTCGTGAATATTCCAATTCAGTTTCCTCCACTTCGAGTAGTGATGATATCACTGATGCCCAACCTAGTGATGATGTCTTGTCTGTCAGAATTGATGAGGCAAATACCCAAGGCATTATAATTACTCCTTCTAACTTCTAATTGACTGTTTGTGGATGGTGTACACATTATCAAAGGTTTTGTCTATGTTTTTGGTAATTCTTCTTTTATGGAATCGGTATTTTTTGTTTTTCCAAACTGTTTGGTGAAGAAAAGGCTGTATACAATTGATCACTGTAACACATATTAATTTGTTAACTAATGAAGTTGAGGGAATGTTTAATTGAGCATATTCAAATATGCTGTATCCTTTTTTTATTGGGAAATATTTTTTTGCAGAAGCTGCTGACAATTGTTGCGGATCAGAAAACAAAAAATCTACAGAAGATGCTATCAAAGCATGGCTGAGAAGAGCTAAGGAGAGACATATTTCATCACTGAAGAAAAATGTGTATAAGAAACCCAAAACAGTGTTTTATTCTACCCATAACAAAAATATAATGAGTTTCTAAAGTTATTTCAGTGATACTCTTTACCAAAGTTTTATTAGTTTTTTTAAATTATTTTTCATCATTTTCTTCTCAATGTTCTTTATCAGATAGGATAATTTCTTCATTTGCATGCTACTGCTTTCAAAATGAGTTTTTGTTAGTATATCATTTTTCTAATGGATTTTGTTTGTGCTGAATAATATGCAGACTAATATTATTTTGTACTGAAGAATATAGACTGATATTTTTGGATACGTTTTTTTTTTTGAAAAACTTGAACCTTCATATAAAAGATGGTTTATAATGTTGAAAATCATAAAATGATTTCTTAGGCAGCTACAGCTCCTTAAAAATTTAGTTGAATAGTTAAATTTTTTATATTAGGAATCATTGAATATGTTCATTACAAATCATTTACACTAATTCTTTTCTATTCAGTTGCTCTACAAATTATGGTATACTAGGTCCTCGAAAAACAAATGAACCATTATATTTTGAAGTAATATGTTTGCGTTATTCAATACTATATAGAATACTGAGCTTGTTGAACTGACAGTTTAAATGAAATGTTAACACAAATACACTTGAATCAACATTATATATTGTTCTTTTTAACTGCTGCTGATAGCAGATATATATATATATATATATATATATATATATATATATATATATATATAGATATATGAGCTTTTCGTACTAAAATTTACTGTCGAATAACATCCCAAAATGTTTTAATCTACTATTAGGAAACACTCGTCACCTAGTGTCCCACACATGTCGACCAAAATCAATTAAAACAATATAAAATATACACGTCCATGAAGGATATCTTATAAATGTCCAAGGAGAACATCTCATGGACGTCCGTAATGGATATCTTATGGACTTAACTCACGAATACCCTATGGATGTCCATGGCAGATATCTTAAAGACGTCCTTTGCGGATATATTATGGACGTCTTTCACGAATATATTATGGACGTCTTTCACGGATATATTATGGACGTCTTTCACGGATATCTTATGGACGTCCAAGTTGGTGGAGTGAGGATATCTTACGGATGTCCATGTCATACGTAGCAATAGGCACAAAAAAAAACTGTGTTTCGTGAAGTGATGGAGTCTAACAATATTTACCCACAACTATAAATAATAATTCCAATTATTCAATGTTCAAAGCAGTTAGAGTTCTTATATTCATCAAATTATTAATTTAGTGAGTGCAAGATGTTCTATCATTCACGATGTGATACCTTTGGTGGGTTCAGAGACACGGCGAAGGGTGCGGCTGTCAGAATAGGGACGTGGGCACCAGTCTCTCGCTCTGGGCTCAACAGGTTGAGAGTCTTGAAATAAACTAAGAGTTATACGTTGATACTACTTATTAATGCCTAAACCCCATCTATAACTAAACATGGTGGCAGCGGTATAAGTGATATCGAACAAATTACTATTACCAGCTTTGAAATGCAAAATATCTAAATCAAGAATAGCTGGCCTCCCAAGTATTGGGACTTTTAAATCTTTTATAATGAAAGCATCCCCTTGGTGAGTTTTCCTAGTATCTGCGCATTTTAGAGAAAAAAAGATTTTACCATACACATTTAAATTTTTACCATCAGGTCCAAATATACAATCATTACAATTTATGATATTTTTGAGCATTGATTCCTTCAATAAATGAAAAGGGTAACATATAATATCAGCTCCAGTATCAATTAGAAAGGAAACTTTAGTATCAAAATCAATTATCTCCAAATTCACCATCCATTGATTTTTTTCATTCACATAAATCTTTCCTACAGTTTGAGTGATTTCATTATGAGTTCGGTTAGAAAGACCACTATGCAAGGACATAGTCCCTAAAAAATGTTCTGAAATACCTGCTGCTGAAATACCTGCTGCTTCATATTCCCTGGATTCGTCTTTACCATTGTTTTCTAAATCTGCATTAACATTTCGAACCATTCTTCTGGGTTTCAGACTTCTCATTTTGCAAACTTTTTCCCAATGACATTTAGAAGAGCATTTTCTGCACATGGAATTTCTGGCAGGACATCCTGTACGTGAATGAGGTTTGAGTCCACAGTATTCACAAGCTCCAGCTGTGGAAGAGGTGTGAGGTTGTGAATAATCCTTTGACGCAGATCCTTAATGATTTGATTGACTTTTTCGAGGTAAACGATTAGCGACTGCATGAACCATTCCGTCATGCCTCAGAATACTATTCTGTTGGCCCTGGATTTCAGACTGTTTAGCACCGATGATAGCATCAGCCAGTGTCAGATTAGCCTGTAACTGCATCCGCTCAGAAGTCTTCGTATCTACCATTCCTACTACAATACGATCTCTTATGAGTTGATCCTTGAGAACACCATAGTCGCAGTGTTCTGCAAGAGCATGCAGAGATGTAATAAAAGTGTCAATGCTTTCTCCTGGTTTTTGAGTGCGGGAATTGAATTTATATCTCTCAAAGATTACATTTCGGCGAGGTATAAAATAATCTTCGAATGCTTTGAGCGTATCTTCGTATGTAGTTGGTTGTGTCGCAAAAGTCAGCGACACTTCTTCGCTTTCTTCACCCATCACATACATGAGAATATCAATTTTCTCCTTATCAGATTTGGATGATAGGCCCGAAACTGATATATATCGTTGGAAACGTTTCTTCACTGTGCCCACAACGCCGGAGTTGAGAAGGTGAACTTCTCTGGAGGTGCCACGTGCATCGAGAGGTTAGAAACCGAAACCATTGGTACCACAGAGTCTGAAACCCAGAAGAATGGTTCGAAATGTTAATGCAGATTTAGAAAACAATGGTAAAGACGAATCCAGGGAATATGAAGCAGCAGGTATTTCAGCAGCAGGTATTTCAGAACATTTTTTAGGGACTATGTCCTTGCATAGTGGTCTTTCTAACCGAACTCATAATGAAATCACTCAAACTGTAGGAAAGATTTATGTGAATGAAAAAAATCAGTGGATGATGAATTTGGAGATAATTGATTTTGATACTAAAGTTTCCTTTCTAATTGATACTGGAGCTGATATTATATGTTACCCTTTTCATTTATTGAAGGAATCAATGCTCAAAAATATCATAAATTGTAATGATTGTATATTTGGACCTGATGGTAAAAATTCAAATGTGTATGGTAAAATCTCTTTTTCTCTAAAATGCGCAGATACTAGGAAAACTCACCAAGGGGATGCTTTCATTATAAAAGATTTAAAAGTCCCAATACTTGGGAGGCCAGCTATTCTTGATTTAGATATTTTGCATTTCAAAGCTGGTAATCTAATGACTATAGTTGATGAATCTAGGGATAGTTCAAAAGTTAATACTGCTCAAGAATATCCCAAAGTATATGAGGAATTGGGTAATTTCAAGGATGAAATTGATATTCATTTAACTCCAAATCCCAAACCATTTGTTCAGTCAAGTCCAAGAGTTGTTCCTATTCCACTACTTAGTAAATTAAGAAATGAACTAGACAGACTTATTAAATTAGGTATCATTGAGGAAGTAGAAGAACAGACAGCCTGGGTTTCACCTATAGTGGTGGTTCCGAAGGGTGACTCGGTGAGAATTTGTGGTGATTATACACAACTCAACAAGAATGTTCTTCGTTCACACTTTCCAATTATAAAAGTTGAAACCTCTCTTGCCAGATTACAAGGCTCCAAATTTTTTTCAAAGCTCGATGCAAACTCTGGATTTTATCAAATTAGACTTTCAAAGAAATCTCAGCCTCTTACTACTTTCATAACTCCATTTGGGCGTTTTATGTTTCGCAGACTTCCGTTTGGAATTTCCTGCGCCCCTGAATATTTCAGTATGAAATTTTCAAAAATTCTCCATAACATCAATAATATCATTATTCATATAGATGACATATTAATACATGCACCAACCATAAACAACATGATGATATTCTGCGTGAAGTTCTTTCTCGTCTTGTAGTGCAGGTCATTGTTAGTGCAGATGCCTCCTCTTATGGATTGGGTACTGCACTGATGCAACTGAATGAGAAGAATGAAAGAGAATTAGTTGCCTATGGCTCTCGTACTCTCACATCCACTGAAAGCCGTTATGCGCAAATTGAACCAGAAGCTCTGGCGCTAACCTGGGCTTGTGAGAAGTTTAAAGAATATCTAATCGGTTTGGATTTTGTGCTGGAAACAGATCATAAACCATTTTTCGAAAGAAATGCTCATTTAAGAAAAACTATTGAACTTAGCCATAGGGAATACTTAATGAAATTTGTAGAGGTTTCGTTGGCGCTTCTTATGGATCAATAATATACAGGGTGTTCCATTTAATATAAGGAAGATTTTGCAAATTTTCATTTACAATATTTGGCAAGCGGTTTTTCATACCCTGTATATCACAGGTCGATTTCAGATATATCGTTTGAGAGAGTTACCAATGTAGAATATTCGACCAAAAAAAAATTTCAACTGAACTTGGCACCACTTTATAATTTCAAATATTCTGAGTGACGAATATTGGAAAAAAAACTTGTCATGCTAGATATCTCGAAAACCATCAATATTTTCGAAGTGCAGATATACATAAAGTTTATTTTATTTTCTATGAAGAAACCGAAAAAGCGATAAAAAATATAGATTGCCATTTGAAAAGACACAGTTGGGATCCGCCCAGAAAAAATCGAACACCCTGTGTGACCGCCAATATTTTCATTTTGTCGAGCTCGAGCAATAAGGTAATATTATAGAAAATTAGATTCCTATCTGCTTCCTATATAGAGATATGGAACACCGCGCCACTGTTGCAGGACCCTGTATATATATATATATATATATATATATATATATATATATATATATATATATATATATTCGATATTCGATAGTATACAATCGAATAGTACACAACGGATGAACACCCGGAAGAACAACACATCATATTCTACCATCTGTGAAAACCTACATTGTAATATATATATATATATATATATATATATATATATATATATATATATATATATATATATATATATATATATATATATATATATATATAGTCTAGGGATATTTTTAAAAATGGCAATAATTTTTTTTTAGATCGCTTTAGGGAAAAAAAGTTGACGGGTGATTATTAAACAAATGTAATTTATCACAAAATTTATTAATTTGGCACCCCGAAAAAAAATCATAATACAAAAAAAATTGGAATCAGTACAAAGTATGGCCTCCACGCTGGTTTATTACGGCCCTACATCTATCGTGCATCGACAAAATGAGATTGTCAATGTCTTGTTGAGGTACATTTGCCCATTCAGCGATTAAAAGCTCTCTCAATTGAAACGTTGCGTGAATGTTCCCCATATACGGAGTAATTCTTCGTTGAAGCATGTCCCACACATGCTCGATGGGATTTAGGTCAGGTGATTGTGCTGGCCATGGCAATAAATCAACTCCTCCGTTGGTGAGCCAGTCAGTCACTAGACGCGCGACATGTGGACGAGCATTATCGTGCATCAGGTGGAAGTTTTCACCAACAGCACCAGCAAACGGACGGACGACAGGTAGAAGAATGGTGTCACACTGATGCCTGTTATCCACATATTTGCTGTTTATTCAACGGATCCTAAGCCATCAAATCTATACGGGTGTCCTGTTTACAAGAAATCACGAAGAACTGGTCTCAACTTCATCGTGCGGTTATATCTGAATACAGCCAAACCACCGGAACATTGGACTCTCAGAGCAGTCAAATCTTATACTAATTTTAAATAAATAATTTAAATTAAAATACATATATATATATATATATATATATATATATATATATATATATTTTCCTCTCGAGAATGTATAGATGGGGTCAAAATATCACCAGTACTTCATATAACTTTTTTTCCTAAAAGTCTTCGTAACCAAGTTACGGGCCCTCGAAGTTACAAAATGAAAAATGTTTTTCTTTGATGACTTTTCAAGTGAATATTCAAAATCATCCAAATTTTGGTAATTGACTAAACAAATGAATTCCGTGGATGAGCTTTTATGCAGGAGTCAGTTGTTTTGCTACAAAGTCAGGAACGGACTACCCCCGATGGTCCACACCCCAAAACTTTGAAATGACAGATATTTTTCAATATTTTTCAACAAAATAAGGTTACTTGGACAATTTTATGAATGAAAGTACTCGTGTGGAAAGTCGATCGGAGCAACGAGTCTTGATAGAAATGTAGTTCTACTCGACGACATCAAACACGCTCGTCCACCATTATTTGAAATGAATAATTATCAAAGCGGAAATAATAATGATAACGTTAATTCAACAACATTTATAACAGGAGCAATACAAAGTATGCTGAAATGAAGTCGTAAACAAAAAGTACAGTACCTATATGGAAGTTTAAGTCACAATTGTGATAGCAGATATTTTTTCAAAAGAAATATCAAGTTCTGTAGATTCGTGGTGTTTTTAAACTAACAAGCTACTCTACTATGAAATATCGAATTAATTCCATATTTTGTATGTACATAATACGTGTGGAATAATCACGTTGAATCTCATGAAACCCAACATTCGAATGTTTCAAATTCTTCTTCACAGCTAAACTGTTGAGGAGTTTCACCGATAATTATAATTTCATGGGAGAAATTCTTTAACACGAATCTAAATTTAGCTGAAAAAACGCACATCGGAAAAAATATTTACTATACTAATAAAAAGCAAACGAATGAACTACAAAAACGGCTGCACATGATCAGGTGAAAAATATCCAGGGAATAATTATGTTCCATTTCTTTCACAGATGTTGACAAAAAAACCTTTTAGAAAGTTTTGATAAAAAATTAGAAACTGGAATGCGATTTTGTTTTGTTGAGTGGTGCGTTGTCATATGACTATCATTGTATTGTCAATATTCTATAGGATATTTTGAATTTTTTTGATATGGCCGAACAGTTAACATTCAATGAATATGCAGATATGCATGTATTTTATGGACGAGCATTTTGTAATGCTGCAGAAGCTCGTCGTCTGTATTCCGAGCATTTTCCCAATCGAACGGTACCGTCAAGAGAAACATTCGAGCGTGTCGATCGCAGCTTGAGGGAGACAGATATGTAATAATTGATAATTAATTTGAGCACGTTGTTTTATTTCGATATTATTGTAGGTACAGTTTTGCCAAAACGAGGTGGTGAGGGCGCTCCTAGGACTGTACGTACCGTTGTATTGGAGGAAAATATTTTGGAAGCCGTCGCTGATGATCCTTCAATGAGCATCAGAAATCTATCAGAACAGTTCCATACATCCAAGTCCACTATTCATAGAATAATTAGGGAACAACTGCTCCACCCATTTCACATCCAGAAGGTACATGCCATGACACCTCAAGATTTTCCAGCACGACTGGAATATGCCAATTGGTTCATGGATAGGCAAAGAGAGGATATGACTTTTATTAATCGAGTTTTATTCACTGATGAAGCAGGTTTCAGTAGAGATGGAGTTATCAACTCTCATAATCTCCATATATGGGCCGAAGAAAATCCCCATGGGATATTGCAAACCAAACACCAACGGGCTGGTATCATAGGAAACCATCTTATAGGACCATTCGTTCTACAGGACCGATTGAATGGAGAACGTTATTTGAAGTTCATTCAGAACGATTTGAATGGACTTTTGGAACATGTTTCATTGCAAACCCGAAGAGATATGTGGTTTATGCATGATGGCGCTCCTCCTCATTTTAGTTTGATTGTGCGTGACCATCTGAACCATATTTTCCACAATAGATGGATTGGTAGAGGTGGGCCATATTCATGGCCATCGCGGTCTCCGGATTTAAATCCATTGGATTTCTTTCTGTGGGGGCATCTAAAAAGCCTTGTTTACGCTACACCTATTCACACAAGAGATGCATTGTTGAATAGAATAACATTACATTGTGAAGCCATACGAAACGAATCTGGAATGCTATTTCAAGTACAGAGAGGGTGTCTTCGCAGACTAAGAAAATGTATAGAGAGAGAAGGTGGTCATATCGAGCAGTTTCTGTAGCGGATTTTTCATTTCTGTTTGCTCTTGAGGCTCTTGAGTTTCGTTAGTTAAACGTGTTTGCATTATAAAAATTCGTTATGAACATTTTACCTATCATTTCCATTTTCCTTAAAAACTAATATTTTCGAATAATGGTAGACATCTCAGGATAAATGTTGTTGAATTAACGTTATCATTATTATTTCTGCTTTGATAATTATTCATTTCAAATAATGGTGGACGAGCGGGTTTGATGTCGTCGAGTGAAACTACATTTTTATCAAGACTCGTTGCTCCGATCGACTTTCCACACGAGTACTTTTATTCATAAAATTGTCCAAGTAACCTTAATTTGTTGAAAAATATTGAAAAATATCTGTCATTTCAAAGTTTTGGGGTGTGGATCATCGGGGGTAGTCCGTTCCTGACTTTGTAGCAAAACAACTGACTCCTGCAAAATCGACGGAATTCATTTGTTTAGTCAATTACCAAAATTTGGATGATTTTGAATATTCACTTGAAAAGTTATCAAAGAAAAACATTTTTCATTTTGTAACTTCGAGGGCCCGTTACTTGGTAACGAAGGATTTTAGGAAAAAAAGTTATATGAAGTACTGGTGATATTTTGACCCCATCTATACATTCCCGAGAGGAAAAGAGGAAGTCCAGGGACACCCTATATATATATATATATATATATATATATATATATATATATATATATATATATATATATATATATATATATATATATATATATATATATATATATATATATATATATATATACAGGGTATTCCATATTCGATGGTCTATTAGAAGTATCTAGAGAACATCGCTTTAGGGAAAAAAAGTTGACGGGTGATTATTAAACAAATGTAACTTATCACAAAATTTATTAAATGGTCAAAAATACTGAGTGCGCATATGAGCAAAACTAAAAATAAAATATGGCTCTTCTTTGGCACCCCGAAAAAAAATCATAATACAAAAAAAATTGGAATCAGTACAAAGTATGGCCTCCACGCTGGTTTATTACGGCCCTACATCTATCGTGCATCGACAAAATGAGATTGTCAATGTCTTGTTGAGATACATTTGCCCATTCAGCGATTAAAAGCTCTCTCAATTGAAACGTTGCGTGAATGTTCCCCATATACGGAGTAATTCTTCGTTGAAGCATGTCCCACACATGCTCGATGGGATTTAGGTCAGGTGATTGTGCTGGCCATGGCAATACATCAACTCCTTCGTTGGTGAGCCAGTCAGTCACTAGACGCGCGACATGTGGACGAGCATTATCGTGCATCAGGTGGAAGTTTTCACCAACAGCACCAGCAAACGGACGGACGACAGGTAGAAGAATGGTGTCAAGGTACTGTCGAGCAGTGAGGGAGCGATTTGGAAAAACGAGATCGGTTCTGCCGCCGTATATATATATACACGCGATTTTATCACTATTTTGGAGTGTTGTGTCCATGAATTTTCATTTTTGATTTATATCAACACACTCAATAACGTCTATATCTTTAGCTGCCTACGTGGTCATATCAGATGTAGCCTGGGAATTCTGGGTCTTCTGACTGGAACCACAAATGTGCGGTTGGCTTCTGTTGTTGACACCGTACGTATGTATTGCTTCCTATTTTCGCCAAACAAGTGTTGCCCATCTCTGCACTTGGCTGCACCGCGCTGATGAGGCCAATAGCCAGAAACACGTGTCCGCGGTTTGCCCACTATTTTGGAGTGTTGTGTCCATGAATTTTCATATATATATATATATATATATATATATATATATATATATATATATATATATATATATATATATATATATATATATATATATATATATATATATATATATATTGTTACGTTTCAATTTAGCACTAGATCAAACTGCTCTTATGTGACCTTTCAAAACACTACGTTACCTTTTGAGATCTTCATTCAAAGGATATTAACAATGTAATTAAGTTACAAGTAGATTTTATTCATTTAACATCATAGTAATGGGAATCTTCCGTTCCATAGGAAAACATACCTGAAATGTATGCTCCCTGACTAACTGCTTTGACGCAAGTTATAATTGATTTATTTGAATATTTGTGCTATACTGAGTTATTTAAATGATTGTTTGCCCTTCTGTTTATTGATACCTGTTTGATATAGTGTTTGCTTATCGTTTATTGATTAAGAGTTTGTTTATTGATACCTGATTGATATAGATATTTGTGAAACGGAAATTGAGGTATTCTCGTCCTTTCACGATTGCTTGTTGACACCGATGCGCCTACGCCTGAACTATCGCGACGCAAACGAGATTGTCTTACCTACCGATACTAGTATTTACGATTTCACCTACTCAATTTTCGTAGTAGTTTTACTTGACGTATTGTAGTTTCTTTTGAGCGTCGTTAATACCGTAATTTATGGCTGATTGAATTTGTGGTATATACACCGCGCTCTTGTATTGACATTTGAACATCGCGTAGTAGTGTGAATATTGCATTGTTGTCTTAGAAGCGTTGTTGGTTAATCCATGTAAGTTAGGATTACTGAATAAATCATATTGGGGATCTTTATCTTTTATTTCCAATATTAATTGGTAAATTATTGATATTGTGAGTTACTTAGGGTATCTGAAGGATTAAATTTACCTGGCGCCCATTAAGATCTATTTGAAATTTGTTATGTTGTTTAACCCACTCCCGTCTCCACTGTTTAGCTTAGCCGCGGATACCCATCTGTCTTATTTGTTACCGAAAGATGATTTAGTCTCCTCTTGTGGTTTGTGAGGCGCCCAACGTGGGGCCGCGTTAAAACAACGTCTTCATAGTTCTTTTTTTATAAATTTGGAAACAAGTTTTTTTGATAAATTTGAAAAAAAAATGTTTATTGATCATTTTTTTTCAATATTTTTTTGTGTCTCATTGGAATTGTTATTATGTCCCGCAAAATGCTAGTGAACCGTTTGAGTCAAGATGAGCTCGTGTATGAGGTTAGAGTTAGAGGAATTGCTACAGGAACTGTTCAAGAGATGCGGCATTCTCTGACGATGGCAATAAAATTAGAGGAGATGGGCACTTAAGTAAAAGCTTGTTTTTAAAGTTTTTTTATCATTATTTTATTGAACTATAGTATTGATGTTTTTATATATACATGAAACCGTAAATTTGTGATTGTTGACATGTCCTTGCTCAATGTAACTGAAATATTGACTTTTTTAATAATGTATGTAATATTTGTGCATTTTATTGATACAACTATGGAACATTGATATTGGAAAAAAAAAAGAAACGGTTGTCGCCTTGGATTTATGAAGTGAGGGACTCTGATGGTAATTCGAAGGGTTCCTGGCACGTGGAGGATTTAAAACCTTCATCTTCAGAAGACTGAGTTCTTGAGAATTGAGTGAAATTTACGGGGTAAATTTTTTCGAGAAAGGGGGGAGTTGTTACGTTTCAATTTACCACTAGATCAAACTGCTCTTATGTGACCTTTCAAAACACTACGTTACCTTTTAAGATCTTTATTCAAAGGATATTAACAATGTAATTAAGTTACAAGTAGATTTTATTCATTTAACATCATAGTAATGGGAATCTTCCGTTTCATAGAAAACCATACCTGAAATGTACAAGAATATATGTATGCTCCCTGACTAACTGCTTTGACCAGTACTTACACATTCTCCTATTGCCAATCGACGTTGGAGATCCGAAAATTCCTCGCTAGGTTGAAATAGTTGTTATTGTTTGTTTCTCAGTTTACTTCGCCTATCATTTTTCAGCCGTTGTCTGCCTTATTCTCTATACCTTCCCAAGAATATTTCTTGCATAGATTGTTATTCATCACTTCCAAAAGGATTACTTACATATTAGAGCCATATCGCCTGAAAAACAATACTAGTTAGCTCTGGTTTCTGAATACTGTTTGATATTTTCGATAAATATTCTGCATAATATGAATGTTCAAATATTCGTACTGAATGGGAAAGATGTGACGACTTACCTTATATGTTTCTATTCCATCGCATAAATAAGGATTGGTAAAGAGTTGAAAATATGTTGGAGTGAATATTTTTGTAAACATTCAAGTACAAGGTTAAGAGACAACTGTTGGTTGACATCCGCCGAACTTTCGTAGTGTTGTTCCAGTTACGTTCCTGAGTCCGGTCCTGCAACCTGTAGTTGTACAAATTGCAACCCCAACATCTACCGGGATTTATCTGTGCTGACTTGCTTTCTGCCGTGAATTATCTTTCATACCGTAAATTATCTCATAGACGTAGTGTTCTATTATTTAAATCATATTATAAATATAGCTTAGAAATTATATCAATCATTCTAGTTTTGTCACTTGTAACGTGCATTTACAATTTTTATTAAAACATCGAGAAAAGTAAAATCTTTTATTGTGTGAAAAATAAGAGTTGTGAAAGAGTTAGTCAATACAAAATTAGTTTCAAAAATACGAGAATGCCTTACGAACCACACCACTGCTGAGGCATAAACGTAACTTTCCGACGAACTACACCGAACTAGTTCTACAGTTGTTCACGGGTGGAAGATTGATCGGTTACTCAAATTGTCAAGGGTTGTTTAGGGTTGCATTGCTTTGAGAAGGAGTTTTGATGGGTCATGGACTTGTTGATATTGTCTCAAGTGGCTGTGGAGGAATTGATAGATTTATGATGTTGTGCACAGCGTCCCCTTGGTGCTTGTAGTGTAGATTGGACGCACTGTGGCAACAACTGGTTAGCGGTCAGATGTGGCAGTCTCTTGGAATTCGGAAGTTGACCTTCGATGAGCTTGGTTCGGAGTTCAAGCGTACCATCAGACTGATTGTAGGCTATATATGGTTGTATTTGTGCCATCCTTCACGGGGATTATTTCTACAAGTCAGGATTGTATAGTGGAAGACTGATTGGTCATTTTGGTGTGGATATTTGCAGTCTGAAACTTAATCTCTTTTGAGGATTTGTGGTGGTTACCGAACTCGTGCCAGGTGGAAAGATTTCCGAAATTAGGTATGTCTGAATCACTGTCGCATCTATCATGTGGTATTAGCTATGATATCACCTCTTCAGTTCTACAACCTTCGTTTCTCGTCTCTAGATTCATAAGAAACAGAAGGCCCTTAGTCACTCATTAAGTCCCAGTAGGACTTCCGTGCAGAGCACCGCACACGAAGAAACGTATAGAAAACCCCTTGGCCAGGGTAAGAATTTTACCATTAAATGTGTTTTAAATGATTTTAGTAATATTTGCTCCCAGCGTTGTCATTCAAGTGAATATTAGTTTTGAAGAGAGGTTTCAACACTCATTCAATTGTCTTGATTTTTACGGGTCATATGGTTATACAGGGCACCCAAAAATATACTCTTGTTATCTTGCTACTTTGCTTAATGAAAATATACCAGGGGTATTGATTAGTCAAATAGTCCCTATTGAATGGAGGTTGAATCTCACCTTGTTTTTATCTGATTCTGATTTAGAATTTTCTTCCGTAGGGTTTTCTTCTTTACGGGTTTTTTTCCTATTTTCTTCTTGGGTCTTATTTGGTGATCCATTTCTGGTCCAGCTTGTTGTGCCCTACAGGGTGATCTATCTTGGTGGTGCTACAGGGTGATCCATCTCCGCCGTACTACAGGGTGATCCACTTACGTCGAACCACGGGGTAGCCTAACACCATATACCGGGTGGCCCAAAAGGAGCACGCAAGTTATAATTGATTTATTTGAATATTTGTGCTATACTGAGTTATTCAAATGATTGTTTGCCCTTCTGTTTATTGATACCTGTTTGATATAGTGTTTGTTTATCGTTTATTGATTAAGAGTTTGTTTATTGATACCTGATTGATATAGATATTTGTGAAACGGAAATTGAGGTATTCTCGTCCTTTCACGATTGCTTGTTGACACCGATGCGCCTACGCCTGAACTATCGCGACGCAAACGAGATTGTCTTACCTACCGATACTAGTATTTACGATTTCACCTACTCAATTTTCGTAGTAGTTTTACTTGACGTATTGTAGTTTCTTTTGAGCGTCGTGACTACCGTAATTTATGGCTGATTGAATTTGTGGTATATACACCGCGCTCTTGTATTGACATCTGAACATCGCGTAGTAGTGTGAATATTGCATTGTTGTCTTAGAAGCGTTGTTGGTTAATCCATGTAAGTTAGGATTACTGAATAAATCATATTGGGGATCTTTATCTTTTATTTCCATTATTAATTGGTAAGTTATTGATATTGTGAGTTATTTAGGGTATCTGGAGGATTAAATTTACCTGGCGCCCATTAAGATCTATTTGAAATTTGTTAAGTTGTTTAACCCACTCCCGTCTCCACTGTTTAGCTTAGCCGCGGATACCCATATATATATATATATATATATATATATATATATATATATATATATATATATATATATATATATATATATATATATATATATATATATTTCTCCACGGTGTGCCAAAGAGAATGCAATATTTTATAACACTCATGCCTGTGATACATTCTATCCGCCCAATAATTCATTTTTGTATGTTACACACCTATCCCTACTTGTTTTTTTTTGGAAAATCTCAAAGAATTTCAAGTGGATAGGTATCTATGTAAAAATTGAAAGTTCACTTATTTAGTTTTTCAGGAATTTTTTATATCGTTTAGGAAAACAAGAATTTATCAATGTTTCAGGGATATTTAAAAAAATATCGATTTCTTTCTTCGATATAGTCATAATTTTATCTTTTTTTAACCATAAACCTAGTGCTTGTCTTGCTGATTATGTGCTCGTCTCTACATGTTAATTTTAATGATTATATTGAAACCTTTGAAAGTCCTTCAAATATTAAGAACAATGTGTTCAGTAGTATTGCTGTTCATTGAGTAATTATATTTCGGCCTCGTCTCATAAAAAAGAGTAATTGTAGTACCCTCGCTTGCGTACTGAACCACACATTTTTAAAGCTAGACGACAAACGCTGTCCTTTCCCATCTCCGGCAACACCGATTCATACCCAGTCCGACTCATTCTTTGTTTGTGTGTCGAGCCGTACACATTACTCATCGATAGGAAAATTTTCTTTGTGTTTGTATGTCATGCCAAAACGATCCAAAAGGCTACGTAGGCGTAGTAGGGAAAAATATCAAGATGATCATGTGTACAACCGAAGACGAATCCGCAAGTTGAGAGGTTGGAATAATTAAAGAATAACTTGGAGAAAAAATCGCCTGCGGGTTTTTTACGCCCAGAACGAAGGAAAAGCTCTGCAGGGTACGCTGAGCATAGCTGAAATGTGTCACATTCGCTCAGTTTAGTAAATTTAATTATACCCTAGGGAAAGTTTGATGGAACATGTCCCGGTGAGAGGACAGGAAAACACTGAACCCCAAGGTAGGTTCCTAAATGCTTGTGATAGCATTGAAATATTGTTTGTGATAACAATAAACAAGGCAATAAATATACTCTGGTGAGACTTTGATGGAGGATGTCCCGGTGAGAGGATAGGAAAACACTGAACCCCAAGGTAGGTTCCTAAATGTTTGTGATAGTATTGAAATATTGTTTGTGATAACAATAGACAAGGCAATAAATATACTCTGGTGAGAGTTTGATGGAGCATGTCCAGTGAGAGGATAGGAAAACACTGAACCCCAAGGTAGGTTCCTAAATACTTGTGATAGCATTGAAATATTGTTTGTGATAACCATAGACAAGGCAATAAATATACTCTGGTGAGAGTTTGATGGAGCATGTTCCGGTGAGAGGACAGGAAAACACTGAACCCCAAGGTAGATTCCTAAATGCTTGTGATAGTATTGAAATATTGTTTGTGATAACAATAGACAAGGCAATAAATATACTCTGGTGATAGTTTGATGGAGCATGAGTAGGAGATTTGAGCCGGTTCTAAGCCTCCCCCCACCACTATGACGTAATAATTGCTTCTTTTTTTGTTGTTGTTTAGTGAAGTCAAGGTGATGTGACCTTGAAGTGTCTGGTGCATGGATCGTTCAGATTTTTTTTTCCGGTTCTAAGTCTCCCCTCACCACTATGACGTATTAATTGCTTTTTTTTTGTTGTTTAGTGAAGTCAAGGCGATGTGACCTTGAAGTGTCTGGTTCATGGATCGTTCAGATTTTTTTTCATATGAGATTTTGTGTGTGTGTGTACGTTTACATATATTAGTGGAACACTGTGTATATAAAAAACAGTATTTGTGGCAGACTTCACAATTGTGGTATACTTGCACGCTCATACCACAATTTTTTCGTTGATTTTCGCATAGTTCAGCTGATGACGAGTCTGTCTATACCTACTTCGTAGTTTCAATGTGTAAGATGCCACTAAGACCCTTCATGCATGTTGCTATACACACCAATATTTGTGGAATACCGAAAGTCACTGCTTTGAGCGCCCTCTATATGGGTTATTTCCAGTAAGTTTTTAGAATTTCTGGCTGTAGCTGTGTAAATAATATTCTACCTATTCGTGTATATTAGTGGAATACCAACTGGATTATTAAGTTTTCTTACTTATACATACGGAGAGAAAAACAATCGATACTTTCTCATTATTATAACAACCATTGTACAAAAAAACGATTCATGAATACTTTATTTGGATTTATTGGTACAGGAAACAGCATGCAAAATAATTGAGGTAAAACAAAAGAATTCAAAAACTATTTTTCAAAAAGATCGTGAAAATGATCTTATGTATCAGTAAGAGTTGGGATAGAGATTTAAATACATCAAATCCACTCTTAATGAAAACTGAATGCATATATATATATATATATATATATATATATATATATATATATATATATATATATATATATATATATATATCGTTGTTACACGACGCATGGTCTGTCAGTCATCAGGAGATATATTTTTTTATTTATTCCCAGACTGAGTAATTGATATGAGCAGGTAATTTTGTAGATAATCAATAGCTTATAGATCCTGATGATTTCAACTTGGCGAGTAGAACGCATGTAGAGTAACAGTGACATAGTTTTCGTGTTTTTATAAAAAAATAATAATTTTGTATGGGATTTGTGGACTTGGAATTATCTACACTGTGACTTCCCCAGATCTATTGAGAATATTATGATCTTATGTTACAGTTCTTAATCCAATATCATCCATTATTACCAAGGAAACTTCAAAGGAAAGTTTGATTTGATACAAATTTTGCTAAAAATATAATTCCAAATCCAAGATTTCAGGCATTTTCAATCGAAGGAACCAATATATGTCCAAGAGAACTCCGTCAAATTCAGAAAAAGAGATATCAAACTAGTTTTCTATTCACGGACGACAATTTGCAGAGCCAAAATATGTCGGAATCTTGCAGAATACAGATGAACTTGAATTTCACTAGTTCGGACTTCCATTGTCTATTATATAAAATGATTTGAAATCCCTGAAACAAGTAAAAAAGAATAAATTAAAAAAAGAATAGCTGAAAATAACAATTATATTAAGCAACAATAAACCTGAAATGAAATGATAGTGAAATAACCTACAAGAAAAAATATAATAATTGAATAAATAAAAATTAAAGGAATGAAAAAAGAAAATAATAAAAATAAAAAAAGTGTAGAGATTCCAAGTCACGTTAGTTCACGACGTTTCGATTGTTGGTATCTACAATCGTCTTCGGGTGATGACTGGACTGATTCCTCCGAGAGATGACTATTTTATAGGTCGTTGAAATACTTTCACTTTCTCTGCTTTCTATTTTCCGCTTCACTGATTCCGTGAGAGATGACCGTTTTGGCGGAAGTTGGCCATTTTTCGTTTGATGATGGGTTTCCATATGTTTCGTATTTCTACGCTTGCCTGGCTGAATACGTTTTTGGACAACATGTATGCGGCTTCCTTAAATTTTCTCCTAAAGCAAGGTTCCTCTCTGCGCAAGATCTCAGCTTGGGACCACTCGATGTTGTGTTGATGGGTCCAAACATGGTCTGCTATTCCTGATTTGCTGGTTTCTCCTCGCTGTGTGTTCTTCTTGTGCTCGGCAATGCGAACATTCAATGGTCTCTTAGTTTCACCAATATAGGATTTTCCGCACTCACAGGGTATCCGGTAAATGCAATTCTTGGAATCGCAGTCTGCGTTTGGGGGCCTGGTTTTCGTGAGGCTGCTACGGATAGTGTTACCGGATCTGAAACAGGTTCTGATGTTGTACTTGGAACCAATTCTTCCTATCCTCTCCGATAATCCTCTGATGTAGGGAAGTGCAAGCACTGGTTGTGACGGCTTCTCTTCCTTGCGAGGCTCCTGCTGTCTTTTAGCCAAAGTCTTTTCTACCATCGATTTGGAGTATCCATTCCGCTGAAGATCATTTTTGATGATGTCTAGTTCCTTCTCGAGACCTTCCTTTGTATTACAGAGCCCAAAAGCACGGTCTAATAGAGTCTTGATGATTCCCCTTTTTGTCGATTGATGGTGGTTGGATTCGTGGTTCAGATACTGTCCCGTATGAGTGGGTTTTCGGTATACAGATGTTTCCCACTTAGTGTCGGTCCTCTTCACCAAAACGTCTAAGAATGGCATTTCGTTGTGGATTTCCTCCTCCATTGTGAAAGTGATGGAAGGTCTCACGCTGTTGATGTGTTTCAGGAAGGTGTCTAGTTCAGTCTTTCCATGGTTCCATATTATGAAGGTGTCGTCAACATATCTCAACCAGACTCTAGGTTTCTTGTGGGCTTCTTCAATGGCCAGAGTTTCAAACCACTCCATATATATGTTGGCTATGACTGGTGAAAGTGGCGATCCCATTGGCAGTCCCTCATCTTGTGTAAAGAATTCGTCCTTCAGTTGGAAATAACAGTTTCGTACACAGCATCCTAGTAATTCCATAATTACTTCTATAGGTAGATTCGTTCTCTCTTTCAGGTTCCCGTCTTCGGATAGCTTTCTCTGTATGATTTGGAGTGCTTCTTCGACCGGAACGTTGGTGTAAAGACTTTCCACGTCGAAACTAATTAGTTGATTTTTCTGTGTAACCTCAATTGACCCTAGTAGTTCGACAAAATGCATTGAATTCTTCACAAAGGACGATGTTTTTCCTTGTAATGGTTGTATTGAGGGAAGTAAAAACCTAGACAAGTTTTGAGTAGCCGAATCTCTGGAGCTGATGATCGGTCTAAGCGGAACGTCCTTCTTGTGGATTTTGGGTAGACCATACAAGTGAGGGGGCTCACTGTGGTGCGGTGTTGGCCATGATCTTTCCTTGTCCGAAAAATAGACTTGGTGTTTTTTCAAAATCTGGTACAACTTCCTTTCGATTGATGCAGTAGGGTCCCGTACGATCTTTGTGTATCGTCCCTTCTGCAGAACCTCTTCGATCTTCTGTTCGTAGAGAACGATATCCATTACCACAGTAGCGTTTTCTTTATCTGCAGGTAGGATCTTGATGTTGTCTCTACGTAGGCCGTAGCCGTAGGCTGTTTTCGGTCTGTATTTGGGCATTGTTTCCTTACTAACTTCCCCCACTTTCTGTTGTGGGTATTCTCCATGTCTTGGCGGATCTTCAAGCACGTGCTTTCAATCTTGGCAAAGATTGGTCCATGATCCTCTTCCAATGTCTCTCTTCTTATTTTTTCGAATCGTTCTGTGGCATCCTGCAGCAAAGTTGACCTCTTCCAACGGTGATAATTGACAGGACAATTAACAGGACAATTAACAGGACAACTATGAAGCCACCAACGTCATCAACATGAGTTCCCGCCCGCTCACGGGAATAGAGGAAACCCTGTTGGTGAAAGGCCTGAATTTTGCCATTACACCAACATCTGTGCCCACTTTGGAGATAATTACTGCAGTGGAATCCACTAGTTCCCATATTGACCAGACCGAGGCAGAAGAGTTCAGATGGAAAATTGGAGAGCAGTTGGATCGAGAACCAGTTCCAACATCTAACATCAGCAAGGAAGAACGTAGAGCTCTGAATGGCCTACGTAGAGACAACAACAGCAAGATCCTACCTGCAGATAAAGGAAACGCTACTGTGGTAATGGATATCGTTCCCTATGAACAGAAGATCGAAGAGGTTCTGCAGAAGGGACGATACACAAAGATCGTACGGGACCATACTGCATCAATCGAAAGAAAGTTGTACCAGATTTTGAAAAAACACCAAGTCTATTTTTCGGACAAGGAAAGATCATGGCTAACACCGCACCACAGTAAGCCCCCTCACTTGTATGGTCTACCCAAAATCCACAAGAAGGACGTTCCGCTTAGACCGATCATCAGCTCCAGAGATTCAGCTACTCAAAACTTGTCTAGGTTTTTACTTCCCTCAATACAACCATTACAAGGAAAAACATCGTCCTTTGTGAAGAATTCAATGCATTTTGTCGAACTACTAGGGTCAATTGAGGTTACACAGAAAAATCAACTAATTAGTTTCGACGTAGAAAGCCTTTACACCAACGTTCCGGTCGAAGAAGCACTCCAAATCATACATACAAAGCTATCCGAAGACGGGAACCTGAAAGAGATAACGAATCTACCTATAGAAGTAATTATGGAATTACTAGGATGCTGTGTACGAAACTGTTATTTCCAACTGAAGTACGAATTCTTTACACAAGATGAGGGACTGCCAATGGGATCGCCACTTTCACCAGTCGTAGCCAACATATATATGGAGTGGTATGAAACTCTGGCCATTGAAGAAGCCCACAAGAAACCTAGAGTCTGGTTGAGATATGTTGACGACACCTTCATAATATGGAACCATGGAAAGACTGAACTAGACACCTTCCTGAAACACATCAACAGCGTGAGACCTTCCATCACTTTCACAATGGAGGAGGAAATCCACAACGAATTGCCATTCTTAGACGTTTTGGTGAAGAGGACCGACACTAAGTGGGAAACATCTGTATACCGAAAACCCACTCATACGGGACAGTATCTGAACCACGAATCCAACCACCATCAATCGACAAAAAGGGGAATCATCAAGACTCTATTAGACCGTGCTTTTGGGCTCTGTAATACAAAGGAAGGTCTCGAGAAGGAACTAGACATCATCAAAAATGATCTTCAGCGGAATGGATACTCCAAAGCGATGGTAGAAAAGACTTTGGCTAAAAGACAGCAGGAGCCTCGCAAGGAAGAGAAGCCGTCACAACCAGTGCTTGCACTTCCCTACATCAGAGGATTATCGGAGAGGATAAGAAGAATTGGTTCCAAGTACAACATCAGAACCTGTTTCAGATCCGGTAACACTATCCGTAGCAGCCTCACGAAAACCAGGCCCCCAAACGCAGACTGCGATTCCAAAAATTGCATTTACCGGATACCCTGTGAGTGCGGAAAATCCTATATTGGTGAAACTAAGAGACCATTGAATGTTCGCATTGCCGAGCACAAGAAGCACACACAGCGAGGAGAAACCAGCAAATCAGGAATAGCAGACCATGTTTGGACCCATCAACACAACATCGAGTGGTCCTAAGCTGAGATCTTGCGCAGAGAGGAACATTGGTTTAGGAGAAAATTTAAGGAAGCCGCATACATGTTGTCCAACAACGTATTCAGCCAGGCCAGCGTAGAAATACGAAACATATGGAAACCCATCATCAAACGAAAAATGGCCAACTCCCGCCAAAACGGTCATCTCTCACGGAATCAGTGAAGCGGAAAATAGAAAGCAGAGAAAGTGAAAGTATTTCAACGACCTATAAAATAGTCATCTCTCGGAGGAATCAGTCCAGTCATCACCCGAAGACGATTGTAGATACCAACAATCGAAACGTCGTGAACTAACGTGACTTGGAATCTCTACACTTTTTTTATTTTTATTATTTTCTTTTTCATTCCTTTAATTTTTATTTATTCAATTATTATATTTTTACTTGTAGGTTATTTCACTATCATTTCATTTCAGGTTTATTGTTGCTTAATATAATTGTTATTTTCAGCTATTCTTTTTTTAATTTATTCTTTTTTACTTGTTTCAGGGATTTCAAATCATTTTATATAATAGACAATGGAAGTCCGAACTAGTGAAATTCATCACGAAACATTGTCAATCACCTTCAAACAAACAGATGAACTTCCTATTAGTTATCAATGGGATAGTCCTTGGTTGCAATAAGATGAATGTGGTTTACTCAACTTCAGAATATATTGTGGTCGATTATTTCAGTAAAACATTTTCAAATTAATAAAGTCCAGTGGCTTGTCCACCTAGATCACCGGATTCAAATCCATTATATATTGATTCAACAAAATGAAACTGTGAATGGAATCGAAATTTATAGTCTTCTACCTGAAATATGGTACGACTCTGGCTTTTGCATTAGATATTTCCGGGACGTTTGATGGCGTATGGCACCAGGGTTTCGTCGCCAAGCTTCCATCTTACGACTTGCCCCACAGTTGTATTCCTTGCTATCTAGCTTCCTTTCTGACAAATCACTTCACGTAGAAGTTGATGGAGTTTCATCCGACATTCTATCTATAAATGCAGGCGTCCCGCAGGGATCAATTCCAGTACCAACACTGTTTAATCTTCACAACGACTTGTTGAAAACTACATCTTGTCCAGTGCACAGCTTTATGAACCATAGTATCCTTCACACTCCTTTTTCACCAAAGAAGAACATGGAAGGAACGTGAACAATTTAATTGTGGACTTGGCAGAAGTTCTAGTATAGATATCCAACAAGTTGGTGAACAAAATAAAAACAAATGTTCATAATAAAACTTTATAATCGATTTTCACAAAACCGCGACATATGTTTCACCATACAATGGCTTCTTCAAGGCAAAAATATACTAAATTATATCATGAACACAATTCTTGAATTTTAATTTTCTATCCATAAATTACTAGCTTACGATAAATCTAATTACAAATTAGGTGTCCCTGAAATCAGCAAATAATATTTTTAGTTTTCCAATTATTATTTTAACTATCATCTATTCACCAGATAAATGAATTTGTGTGTTGAATAAATTTTTTCCCATACTTATTGGTGAATTATCTGATACTCTCAACCCATAGAATGATATTTGTGGAATATTCCTCACACAAAATACATGTTGTGCTATGATAGTGGAGTATCTAATACATTCATCTCGAAGAATAATATTTATGGTATATTCCTTGCACAAAATATATGTTGTGCTATATTAGTGGAATATCTGATACACACTCACCTCGAAGATTAATATTTGTGGAATATTTCGAGCACACCCTGGTCTGATGATATTAGTGGATCCAGGGTGCCACAAATAGTTTTTCAACATATATGTCTTATCCCGGGGAGTTAAGCGAAACAAATTAGTTTTCCATGGTTCTGATTTTTTTAAGCATCACTTCAGCTATATTTCAGAGCTGGCTCCACAAATACCTTTCATGCACGGGATCCACTAATATTATCAAACCTGTATGTGTGTGTGTGTGTGTGTGTGAGAGAGAGAGAGAGAGAGAGAATGCACGGTACAGGGTTTCATCATGTGCTTGTCTATGTACAAACATACGTCTGCATACTTCGAATATCCTCCAAGTAATGAATGCTCCATCGGTGTGAGGCCACCAAGTTAGTAGTGGTGTGACGTCACAGCAGCAGCAACCGTTCAACGGTAAGAGAACAAGATGTTCACTCCATGACGTCTGGCGTATGAGTAATGCGTATTCATCGGTGTGCCCTCACCTGTGGAGAAGGCTGTGACGTAACGCATCGCTCTAGTCTCGCTATCGATGGTGACACGCAGGTGGCCGAGGACTGTGCTAACGTCTGCCCTCTTCGAGAGCACAACGACCACTGCCTGTTCGTATCGGCATCTGTTATCGCATCCAGTTGGGAGGTGGGTTTGGCTGTGACGTCAGGCATCTCTGATGGGTAGCAACTAGCAATGTGAACCTTTCACGGTTTCATGGTGGGGGTGACTCGCGCTGTTCAACATAAAAGAAATGCCTGGCACACTATGAAATCAGTAGACGAATATATCTGCAGCAGTAAGCAATTGGTAGAGTGTTATTCAGTTCGTAATAGAAGGAAGACGGTGAGTGTATTTTGCTGTTGGAAATTGTTTATATTTTAATACATATTTTCATCATGTCCGTTTCAAAAGTAGACTTAAATAAAATCAATAATTTGATTGTACATGAGGTTGAGATACTAGAGCAAAAGGCTTTATCATCATTGCCAATTGATGAAGTATATATAATTAAGAATATGTCAACTTATTCTACAAGGTTTGGAAAATCAATTTTATTAACTTTGGAAGATGTGAGCAATGATAAATTATTTAAAACATGGCTACCAAAACGTATTTCGTTGCAATTCAGTGATGACGATATAACTTGTATCAACTCATCGGATGGTAAATATACGATGGTGTATTTAGGTCAGAGCCCGCAAAGTTTTGCAGGTATGAAAACGCGATCTCTAGTCAAATTCAGTATGATTGAATAATAATAGTAATTATTTATAGTGAATATCTTTTTGTTTTAATAATATTGATATATTAGATAATTTAGATGATAATTATATGGAAATATAAACATAGTACAAATAGAATGGGAATGTGAGTATTATATCATGGAAACAAGTTGGAGGTTGCTAATTATTTTTTTATTTGATTTCAGTTCCACCATTCAAAGATGTGGATACAGTATGCAAGTCAAGATTGGGTCGATGTTGTAGATCTCAAATCATCGGTTCAACATTTGTCGTCTAAATTGAAGGTGTTGGGTGATGAAGCTGAACATGCGAGCAATTATGATATGAGTGTATGCTATGATGAAAAACAAATCGAATTCTGTCTTCGTGATGCTGAGAACTATCGGAGTGGGGCTGAAGTTTGTAACGAATTTTTGGATAATGAATTGGAATTGTGGCAACTTTGTGAGGTTATGATTGAACTAAACCTGAGAAGATTCCTGTGCAGCCTCCAACCATACTTGCCAGAATGGATTATTCATTCAGATGTGGTAGTACTTTGGAATGCGATGATGACAAAACGAGGAGTTTCCAGAGCGTTAGTTGTTTTGATGGCCCATATGTCTGAAGAAGTCCCACGTAATAATGGTAGTTCATAGAGGTCCCACATACGATAAGCCAACTTGATTTTGGCAATCAGACCGCTTTTGTTTATTCTACTCAAAAGTTTGAGCTTGTGTTTATCATCTGGTACAATGTGTCTTATTTTTCATTCGATTTCATTTATTTCCAAATCAGCATCAACCTCACCTATATATGAGTTTTTGAATGATCGGGCGATAATCAAAATCAATTCCTGTTTAGCATTCACGATACTTTTGTTGTAATATTCAGCAAAACCCATCAAATATTTCAGTGGTAGTTTTCCACTAAAAACATGACTGTTTGTATGCAAGATATCTTATTTCAATCGTGAAAGTCCCCAGCCAGATGTCAATAATGTGTTAGCATGTGTTAGCACAAATGATATCATGGTTTTCATTGTAGATGTTATCCCAGGTTTTCTAACAACAGCTACTTGTTCACCACCCATTTCGTAAAGAATTTCATCAAAGAGAAATGCAATTGCATTATTCGAGAGATAGCATGTTTTCGCTACATCTTTCGGGGTGAATTTACCTTCTATGTAAATGAAGCTCTGGGCAACATCTAGTATAACATCTTGATTATTGATTGCAATTCTAATATCATCCGAATTCCTGAAGAGCGGTGATCCGTAGCGCTTATATGTGTGCTCATGTAAACTTATGAGAGAATGATCGAGCACTCGTTCATCGAATATATTGAACTTTTCACTGTTTGTTTCGAGCACCATTGTTATTTTCTCACTTTCAATCCAATCAATTTCAAAAATTCAAGATCACTCACAGACAGAGCTTTATGTGCTGTTTAGCATACACTTGTGGAATGAGCTTCTTTTTATGCAAACTTTTTTTTTATGCACACTTTTCTTTTTTATAGTGCAGCTCGTTTTGGTTTGGGATTGTTCAATACGATTTTGTCTATTGTAAATGAAACCCATAACAATAGTTATTCGATTTCCTTCAATTCCAAAATAATGAAAGTCTCTTCTTCACTTCCAAAATTGATAATGTTATTTTTCTCATCCAAAATACGCACTGTAATGTTGTGAATCAATTGACGACCTTCTGAACTAACAGGCATATATATAATACTGTGTGGTTCTTTAGTAAGATTGTATCCAGGTTCGACATCAATATCGAATGAGAAAAGAATGTGGGATTCTTCACCATTTATATGTGAACCAGATATAATATTGCAATCTGAGCGGATAAGTCTCACAGTTGTAATGTTTAATGGTAATGAGGTTTCATGTATCTGATTTGGTGGAAATATGTCATGAGCGAATCCCATCATTTCTGCTATAGAATTTGGATGTGTCAGATCAATTTCATATTTGGATCGCATTTCACATTTGAATGTATTATTATTGGCGTGTAGATAGAAAATATCATCTGCAACAATATCATTTGGTTTTTATCATGAAACAATCTGAACATGATATGTTTCTGTATGACGGCATTGATCTCTTCTATATCGTAAGCACCACATGGAATTTCAATTGTAAACTTTTCGAGTATCGATGACTTGTCATTACTGATTCTGAAACTCACTAAATTATTAGCTTCAGTTATATTATTGATTGTATTGCATCCATAGAATCCCAAAAGTCCTAATCCATAACGGCTGTTTCTATCCAAAAAAAATCCGCACTGAAGACACTCGTCCCGACAGCTTGTAGCTCGAACTTTCGTGACATGACTGATAAATATTTTGATACACATTTCAATTTATTGTTGTACACAGCAACAACACATTTGAGACAATTTACACTTTTTGGAAGGTGTTGTATTGTAATAAGTATCATTTTTATCAATACCGATATTCACATCCTCTATATTACAAATACAACACATATATTTTCGAGGTATAGGACCATCATTAACATCTGAATCTAAATTTTCATCGGGGTGGTGTTCATAACAATATCTATGTTTCATCATATCGATGTCATCTTATAGATGTTTGGGTAACTTTTCCCAAACATATGCAATCTCATGTGCAACACATGCAAGTATTACTTCCTTGGGCATATTTGCAAGCATCACGTTATCCATTTTTTTCAAGGTACCATATTTTGAAAACATTCTAGTGAAAACCACATTCCCTTGATAGCCTCCCGATCCAGTTTTGGTGTTGTATCCATTTTTTATTTGGAAAATTATTCAGAGAGAAACTGTAAACACAAGTTACCAAAGAGAACTGTATTAAATTTCTGTTGACGATCATAGTTATATTTAATTTTTACATTCGAACATTTTCGAAAGAATCGAGTCAATTTCAATGGTGGGGGTAGATCTCCAAAACTATCGAAATATGTGGCTTATTACCCGCATTTTTTATATGCCACCCAATGTGTTCCTGGTCCACTTATTCCATCTAAATTGACAATAGCTGTCTCGTTTTGTCTTGGACCTGAAGAGGGTAATCTGTCACGCATAGAAACACCACGAAAAAGTGGAATTTTCATTTTTTGTGCATAATAACTGAGATCGAGATCAGTAAGATGCCTCTGAGGTAGGGGTTCAATTAGTTTTTTGTTTTGTTTGTGGCTTTGTATGGTTTTAAATATAGTCCTAAACCTTTACGGTATGGTTTGAGGTATATTCCACTTCCGCGTTTGCCCAGTGGTACAGCCTCCATGGTTTCATTGTGCGATTGGCTTCCATCAAAGCCACTCTGCTGGCTTTTGCCGAATTCACGGCCTTGGTAATACCAGCATCGACTCCCGCCAAACTCCCTAGTGCGGATAGTCCAGCAAAAATTGGTATCAATGGCAAAAGTCCACCGATCTTGGGAACAGAAATTATGCGTGTTGTGCGGATTTTCTTCTTTCCACCAGTAGCTTTGAGATATTTACGTGCCCTCTGCAATGCTACAGTGATAGCTTTTTTGCTATTATTCGTCACAAATTGATTCCCACCAGCTTTCTTCAATATATTTCGCACTTTATGGACTATCCCAGCACCAAATACAACTTTTCTAATTTTATTTTTCTTCGTTTGTTTCCACTTACAATTTTTCTTATAGGTACTACAACCCATGCCCATATGTCTTTTTGTTTTCATTATGTTGGTGACAAGTAATGCATCTGCTCTTTCCCCAATACTCGCGTCCTTCGATTCAACCTATCCCAAGCGCTGTATTCAAGTTTTTTGTCGGCTAAATGTCTTGCTGCAAGATCGGATGGATGCTTAGAATATTGAATATCGTGTTTTTTGCATTCAGTACCCGGTCCACAGTATTGATAACCTCCGGGTAGATGTAATTCGAAAGGAAGTTTGTTTATTAAATCGTTAACAAAACCACAACCTCTTTTAATTTTACGATCACTTTCAATACGTCCGTATCGTTTGATGGTACACATTGAAATGAATGAGCTAATAACATTTATATAGTCTCCAACCACGGTACGATACGCATTGTAAAACAGAAAGATTAGTTTGCTGTAGATCATCTAGATGAGAAATTTGTGTGTGGACTGAATGGACAAAGGGTATTCAGACATGGTCCACTACTTCCATCATCAGTTCGGGGACTCATTATAGGACTTTCAAATTGTGGAAAGACGAATGCAATGATATCACTATTAACACATCCACAATGACTGAGATCTAGAAATGTGTATCTCTATTCGAAATCACTCAATCAACCTAAATATCAGCGAAATGTTTTGGAACCTATAAAAGGATTAGGTTTTTATACATTCAGCAATAATGCAGAAATAGTGGAACCCTCTAAGCCTAATTCTGTTTTCATTTTTGATGATGTGATATGTGAAAAGCAGGATATTATTAAATCATATTTCTGTATGGGACGTCATAAGGATGTTGATTGTTTTTATCTAGCACAGACATATTCACGAGTACCCATTATAATGTTCAAACAAGATGAGACGAATTTACACCACATTTATTCAGAGGATGTTTCACCCGATGTAACATTCAAACAATTCCAATTGATGTGTGTTAAATGCTGGGAGGACCAATATGGATTTCTAGTCATTAATAAGGACAGAAAAATAGATAAAGGTAGATATAGCAAATGATTCGATAGTTTTATATATCCATGATCTTATTATTCAAACTTATTCGATCACTGAATATTGTAGAGGTCACTTCATCAGTGAATTGAGCTATAATTTAAAAAAAGCATTATGAATACGAAAAATGATTCTGAAAATAAAAATATTGGAATGAATTTGAAACGTCAACTAGTAGAGATAACAGAAGCTGTCAGGCAGAAATTCAACTCTATCAAGAATGATAATATTGAAAATCGTACAACACTTGAGAAATTGTATAAGCCCATAACGAAACCATTGAATGTTTTATTATCACACGCTACTTCGAAATCATCAATGTTATCGTTAACCCATGGAAATGTTCAATCTAATTCAAATTATCCCATGAGTACTCCAGTAGGAAGAAAACAATCTTTTGGTAGTGTATCATCTGTGAATAGTGACTCGAGCACACTTCAAGACAATATGAGAACAACTCTATTCGAAACACCATCATCATCCCACACCGATTCCTTGGAACATGACTCCTCACCTAATATGAATGAAAGTCGTGAAGATGTTTTGGCGAAACATTTGAATAATGTAAAATCTAGAAATCCAGCATATGATGGAACATTTGGTGTACGTATGGATCCTATTACACAAAAGCTGAAAATGGAAAGTCTAGTGGTACATTCCAAAGATGGAAACATTTTATTTTGGGATGCTAATGAAGTGAAAAAATATGAATGCGCAGGTACTCCAGACTTGTATGATATGATCTTTTTGAAGAATCCGCAAGATGTTGATAATGAAGAAACTCGTCAAGTATATTCCAAAACATTGAAAATAACGAATGCTCCATATAAACAATATCATCTGAAGAATGGTTTCAAAAACACAAATTCTAAAAAAATTCGTGAAGTTATCACGACAATATCCAATGAGAAGTAGAATTGGTGGAGCACTCAAACGAAAGAAAATGGAGAAAACATATAATTCTGAACCTGTGAATTATGTGTACTGGAATTCACCGAAAGAGTTAGTTGCTCGTCTACGACTATTGGTAGCCTCAAAGTCAGCTGGGCATACTGGACATGATAATGAAATAATTTCAATAATTGAAAAATTACGTGAAGAAGGTATAATATATTGATATATTCACAAGTGATGATCACTATCATATCATCATTCAATGCAGTAACATTATCAAGTTTTCCCTTTAATCATTTTGAAATAGAATGACTAATGAAATAAGTGATGTCAAACGACAAGTTGTTAATGAATTACATAGACCTGCAAGACGTAATTTTCATAGAAGAATAACCACCATCGAAGGTTTTTCAGATCTGTGGCAAATAGATCTAGAGGAACTACAACCTTTTGCAAAAAGTAATAAAGGATACCGATATATACTTGTAGTGATTGATTGTTACTCAAAATATTTGTGGACTGTAGCAGTTAAAGATAAAACAGGTGGTACAATAACTAATGCAATGAAATATGTACTGAAGGAATCCAAATTTTCCCCCAAACGTATACAAAGCGATCAAGGAAAAGAATTTTTTGATAAAAGCTTCTCATCTCTCATGCGAGAATATAATATCAATCATTATTCAACATTTAGCATAAAGAAGGCGGCTATAGCAGAAAGAGTGATTCGTACAATAAAGGCATGGCTCTACAAGGAATTTTCGATGAGAGGTCACCACAAATGGCTTGATATTCTTCCGATCATAACTAGTAGATATAACAATGAAGTTCATCGTACAATAGGTATGGCACCCAATTGAATGATAATGTACGTATAAGCAAGCAAGTACAAAAATATTTTTGAAAAGTCTTACACTGCGAATTTTACCATGGAGCTCTTCAAGATTGTTAAAATTAATGAAACCAGCCCAATGACCTATACTCTTGAAGATATGAAAGAACAACCGATTAGAGGATGTTTTTACGAAGAAGAGTTATTACGAACCGAGAATCCTGACGTATATCTGATTGAGAAGGTGTTGAAGAGAAGGAAAAATAAAGTATTTGTAAAGTGGTTAGGCCTTCCTAGCGAACAAACTTCTTGGATTGATGAATCAAATATGGTTTGAATCTACTATTGTAATTACGAATGAAGTAAAGTTAGAGTTCATTTTTGTTTTCATTTCAATTATAATTATGTGAATTGAAAAATATTGCAGCGGTAAACGTTGCCCAGCCATTCGCAACGTTCTGTGTATATCAAACCAAATTAATTGTATACTCCATTTCCGCTCTTATTTTTCAACTCACGATATTGAAAAACACATTATCATTCCCAAAACTAATCGCCGTCACTTTGAAATGCAGTCTCCAACTCTTTTCGCCAAATATCTCTCACTGATAATGCCGTCTCATAAAGTTGAGTCGACTCCTCAAGCTCAGCCTGAGCTTGCATTCTCGAACGTTGATTGGATTGATTATCTTTAACAATTTTTGAACGGAGTTCATCTGCATCCGTACACAATTTAGCCAATTCAACCTTCGCTAAAGCAATCTCAGCATCTAATGCTTGAAGAGTTTCCTTATTAGCATTTATAGCCCGCTCACTCTTTTCAAGTTCAGCAATAGCCATCTGCGCCTTTACAAGGCGGCATTTTGCTTTCTTTTTCATTTCTCCAAACCGATGTAGAGGACTGAAAGAGATACCGATTCAGTTTTCAAATCACCCTTCATTTCTTTAGGTGAACCTTTTGGCTTCCTCTTCGATCTGTCACTTTTCGTTGTGGGTTTTTTTTCTCACACAACACTTTTCGATTGTTTCTTTTCTCTGAAGTCAGTGACAATCGATGAAGATGCATTAGTAACCTTCCTCTTGATTGTTCTAGATTTCTCATCAACACCAAGAGGAAGGGTAGATGAAGGGTGTTTGAGTGGTGATTATTGCGAAACGATTGGATTTTCAATAACAATTTGCTCAGTTGGTTCCGGCACATTTGCAAAGTTAACAAAGTCGTTAATATCTAAATCATTTATCGAATCTTGACTCGATAAATGTAATACTGGAATATTTTCAAATCAGTGTGATCGATATCAACAAGTGGTGAACCATCTTCAGCAATCAACAACGGCATAGAGCTCATGGTAATGATTATTTAGGTCTTAGGAATGATATGTGATAGCAATAGAATGTGAATAGGAAAGGTGATGATGTTACTGATACTTCACCTTTTATAGAAGAAAATGAACTAACGTATGCGCTCTTCTAATAACTAGCCCACTCTTTCATTGACTAGCACATGCGCTCTTTCACTAAACTGTTTACGCATGTGACGATCTTTGTCATTCAAGAGGAACACTTTGTTGCATGCATTTCAAAATGTGAGAAAATGACACAAATAGGTTCAAAATGATATATTTATTAATAACAGAAGACAATGACATCAATAAAACAAAAAAATTAAAAGTGTTGATGTGTCTCTGTCGTTGTAGAATGTTCTTTGATTCTTCTCCTCAATATTTGTTGATCATGTGTCAGAACATTGAAGGAAATGAATTCTCCTATTGGGGTAGAGTTGACCAACCTTCTCACACAGATCCCAAGAACTTCTACATGAAGTGCATACATGATTCCAACAATTCGTTGTGTATGTATCACAACGCAAACAACGTAGCAGCGGAGCTGGAATAGCAGCACAGGTAGCACAAATATTTCTACAAATAACCATATTATTGGATATTATAGGTTCGGAACACTTCAGGCACTGTAACTGTTGCTGACGATACTCTATTTTTGGCCGCTTCGGTGGATGAGATGGAGGCGGCAGCTGAATCCGCGACATACAATCATTGCACATACCAGTGCAAGGAATAATTGTTTCCTTAGGTCTACTTATTTGGCAAAAGTAGCATACAATAGCCCCCACTATCATCATTGGGTAGACACACACTTTTGGTTTTTCATCCCACTCTTTTTGAAACGGCATTTTTACTAATTCGTTTAGAAATAATAAGAGATGACTTAGAGAAACTCTGACTGCTCTCTCTTACAACGACATTCTCTATTTATACAAATTAACATCGTGTGAAAGTATAGTGGGGAAACTTATCCTTCTCTCCCACTCAAAACGAGTCAAGTGATAGGTGGGAGTTGTACCACTTCCACTTCCTATTCAATCATATAAGTCGACTTACCATCCTGAAGTTCATTCATTCACTATACAACTGTGAGCAAACAAGTGTGAGCAAACAACAAGATGAATTCTGAAAAAATAGCTGCTGCATTAAATAACATATCGGCTATTGATGAAAATAATTGGATAGATGATGAGGATGTCAACATTCCACTAGAGGAAGTGATAGTTGAAGAAGAGGATATTGGAGTCGATGAAGATGTGATAGATGAAGTTGAAAATGAGGTCAATGAAGATGATGACGTGGTGGAGTTTGAAGGGGTTGTGGATGGAGAAGAAGACGATGAAGGGATTGTAGCTGATTCATCTGAAGGTGATGGTGCTTTGAGGATCGGTATGCGAATGCTCAATGTCAGTGAGACATTAGAAGATCCATTGGACTTATATTGTGCAATGGATGCATATGTGTTGATCAGCACAATTGATGGTGGTAACAAGAAACTATGTTGGTGCTGCTTTCGTTTTTATTCACACAGAAATAACAATGGAGGGTGGTATCATCATGTCAACACCCACAACACCGTCTCTATTATGGAAATGGGACAGAATTGGTGTGATGCTTGCGAGAGGCCCCTAACAAACTTCACCAGAGTGTCGACTTGCATTATATGTAACAATGTCAAATCTGTGGCATAATAACCGTGGACCTACTGGCCAAAAAAAAACAACAGCCCTTATCAGGGCTACATAATTCACACAAAAAGTAGTAGTGGAATTCACAGATTATGTGACAAATGACTACTTTGACTAAAAAAGTCGAAGTTAGTATTTTGTTGATCATTGAATATCTGTGCATATGATGAGTACTTCTTTGACTGAAAAGTCGAATTTGGGAATTTGATAGTCAATGAATATCTATGCATATGATGAGTACTACTGAGTGGGATGATGGTACTTTTACATGCATTTTGTTTGTTTGAGACTATAATGTTAACATAATGTTAACAATGGTATGAACCTGTTTCTATTTGAAAGTAAAATGATAGCTTTGGAAAGAGCTGTTTTTTTTTGTTTCAGTCTTCAATTGTAGCCCTGAAAAGGGCTGTTTTTTTCATTAATCCATGCAATGATATTTACTAACGCTCCTCATCATCAGAAACAATAATGATGGTGTCGTCGTCTGAATCATCTGAATCAGATGATATACTAATGATATCGTCCTCATTATCATCTGAATCAGATGATATACTCATGATGTCGTCGTCATAATCATCTGAATCAGATGATATATAATCACATCGTTCGCATAATCATCTAGATTGTTGTCGTCAACAGCCATCTCAAACTCTACATCTACTTCCTCCTGCATACCTTGTTCTACTCGTTCTGGGAAATCATCAGGAAGATCATAGATTCGCTGCAGAAATTGAGCGAAGGTTGTACTGAAATTATCGGACGTTGAATCTATTTCATGTACCTGGACGGGTCCTGTACTAGACATTGTGGGAGATTGATGTAGAACTGGGATTGATACTATATTTATATTGGAAAAAATAAAACGGAGGGGGTGAAGTGTAAATGTAGAACAATTCAGTGTTTGATATTCGGAAACATCAAGAATGACGATTTTCATGAAACTCTGAGCGATTATTATGAGACATTCTGAGTGATCATTATGAAAAAAAAACTAATAAGGGCGAGGGAGGAAGACACTGCCCCAGCCTTGCAGTGCCTCGTGTACACCAACCAAAAAGTGTGTACTTCGTGGAAGGAAAGGAAAGGATGGAAATGATTAGAAATCATCATCTGAATTGAGGACTTCATCATCAATCAGGATGGGGGATGGTGGAGGACTATCTTCGATGAGGATTGGGGATCATCGTCGTCATCATCATTATCGCTGTCCCCAGGCACTATGTCATCCCAATCGGGATCCCGACAATCGTTTGGGTCCGGATATTCATTATCCGAAAGGTGCGCCTCATCACTGCGGGTAACAAATTGCACCTGAAGTCTATAATCGTATATTATGTTATCATACGCAATCCTGTGAGGTGCCGTCGTCGAGTGGACTGAGGGTTGATGAATCGGCATCCAAAATGGTGTCTGAGGCTCCTGAGCGCTATATGGTTCACTAGTTGAGTCAGGTTCCATATTGGAGGTGAGTGATCAACTGAATATTCCAACAGATAATTCCTAATTTTATACTTTTGAAAGGGAGTTGGGGAATGTGGGAATGAATTGCAAAATGACATAGGCTATATTCAATGAAAGAGATAATTGAATGGATAAAATACAATATGAATTATATGAAATTATACTTGTTGATTTCATTATGAAACATATCTTTTTTTCATTTTCTTCTCAAGAGATTATTCACAAGTGATTTGAGAAAATAAAAATTGATGTGAGGTATTTGTCTAGAAAAGCTTGGAATTGAAATAAAAAAAAGGAAATAATAATAAGACGAAGTGAAGAAAAATGCTCCAACCATCGCATTGTTCAATGTGTACCAAACCAAAACAATGTACACCCTTTATTTCACTTCCTTATTTATTTTTCTAAAATTACAAATATAAACTTAAAACTACCATAATTAAATATTCCTAAGTAACCTAAAACTAATCTTTCATTTACACTCAATCTACGGAAAAGTCTTGATAAATGTCACTAACTTTTTATACGTCTCTATCGAAGAGGTCTCTGCTCTACATCTTTCCTCCAGAGATGCATACTTCCGATCTAGTTCGGCCATTTTTTTCGCTAATTGTCTCCGTTGGTCAACAATTTCAGACTTTTCGCGGTTCATGTTAACCAACACGGCCTCACTTGATCGGGAAGCATGTTCTGCTTCCTTACATCTCTGTAGGAAACCGCTCAACATCTCACTGACCTCTCTGATAGATTGTCGCACTTGTGGCACCAACATTTGGGGAATCGCTGGTGTTGCTGGCAGCGGTGATAGCGGCACCGCCAACGGGGTCAATACAACGCACTCCGGAGAAGGCGCCCTAGGTGTTTCCACTGCTGGTGCTGCTGCGGGCGGCGTGGAGGGCCTTAAACTCTTACGAGTGGTCGACCAACTACCTGCATAAGGATTAGTCTTATTGCAAGTAGCTCGGTACTTCTCAATAGGACCAAGCCTCGCTGCAGGTCGTTGACAAACCTTCTTCACAACCCTGACTTCCTCCTCCTCTTCGAATAAGTCTGGGCTGAGAGATCGGGCCCTAACTCTCGAAGTGGCTGCCTTCTCCTGCTCTGTTACAGGCATGATGGATGCCACCGCATTATTCAACTCCTGGGTGTTGGATGCCATTCTGAAAATGTAAAATAATACAAAGTTAGTTGATATAAAAAAAAAATTACATTGTTAACTTACTCAAAATTCTGCTTGTTGACTAGACTGGAGTGTTGACTCGATGACTTGAGCTGTCGAACTGAATATTGAAGAGTGCTCTCCTTGGGGTATAGGCATGCATGCACGAGTGGTGGGAATGTGGCGAGGGCGCGCACGCGCAATGGGGGTGGGGCATGCATGCGCGACTGTTGGGAGTTGATGGTGGGGCGATGGGTGGGGCCTTTAGGGTAAGGGGTGGGACTCAGAGGGTGGGGCGGTGGAAAGAAAGCGGGCCGCGCTCCACGCGTCGGCGCGGTGGCCCCCGCTGGAATCAGCGCGAAGGCCGCGCGGCGGGGCCCCCTCCGCCCCCCGGCGACGGTTGCGCTACGCGCGGTCCTGCCCCGATTCGCTACACCACAATTCACCATGTAGGTTCAATTAATACGTCATCTAACCTAACCTAACCTAACGCGGGAGTAGATTTACCATGTTCGTTTAATTAATACATCATCTGTTGGTTTTGGTTTTGGTTCTATTATTCTAACATTTGGATTAATGTCCAGTCCTGGATATCCCAGTCCACCTGGTGGCCTGACTGATGGCCTGACCTGACTGTTTTTTCTCCAAAACTTCAACTCTCTGTTCCAGTACATCATATTTTTTCATTGTAGTCGCTGTTATGTTAGACACAGCATCATATTTTTTCATTTTAGACGCTGTTATGTCAGACATTTTTATTTCTACATCACTTGTAAGTTTGTCAAACTTACGAGTGAAAGTTATCCGAGCCTATGCAATTTTATCATCGAATGCTTGCATCGCGAGCAACATTACCAATTGTGGATTTTATTGGAGCTTGTAGAGCTAGAAGTATGACCCCTTTTGTTCCATTAATTTCCCCCTCAAGATATGATACAGTTACATAATCACTCTTGTCAATTGGTTCGCTTGTATTTTTCAATATTTTTCTTTACATGTCGTAATGTCCATCTTTTGTTATTTTGAATCCATTCCCGGGAGGACCTCGAATGATATTACCACCCCTTTTTCTTCTTCTACCAAACTTATCTATCGTTTTAGACATTGTGCACCCTACAATGATTCTTCTCAAACTGATATTTCTTTCATTTACATTATGATACATACTTTGCAGTAATTGGTTAGGAACAATATAAGTAAAACAAATAACATTTTTTTATTCATTTTTATATTCATCAAAGTAACTTGACAAAAGTAATACTTCAATGTAAAAAAATCACAATGAAATAATCACAAATAATGAATGTTCCGGTTTGAAGGAAAAACCAACAACACTTCGAATGATAATTCAGTTATCCATCTCAACATTCAACAAATTAATTAGTTGGTCTAAGGCGCTCTCTTGAGAAAAAGAATGAACGATTTCAGACACCCAACGAATGTTGTCATTAGGATCATTTCGATAAAACTCTATGTCGCTATGACCACATGGAAGAGTTCGAGTGGTATTCGGAATGATGAATCTTTTATCGTCGTGATATGATAATGCGACTTTATCTTTCAATTCAGTGTAAATATCATGTAATACGCTTCTGAATGAGTTCATCTTCCTGAATATCATACCTCCTTCTTTGATGATTTTTTCATAGTCTTCACATGTCAATTCATTCTTTATAACAGATCGTTTGACGGCTTTGGCCTTCGTCAGTTCACCATCAACAGATTTCACAAAACACACTTTAGCACCAGTACCGTAAAAGCTGATTATTGGATCATTTAGGAATTCATCCTTGAAATTGCCCAGAACTAACTTTGTCACTGGGATATTGAATTGGTTTCCCATTTTATAATTAGATGTATCGAACTTATTTATATTATTTTTGATGAATTCATAGAAATTGTCTGTATTCACTTTGAGAATAAGGGAGTCGGTATCAGTGTAGAGTAAGGACGCATCTTCTCCAAACTTTTGTTTGATACATCCTTAGAAAAAATCATACATAACTGTTTTGGATAATTCCAGAATGGAAAATCCCAAATACAGTGGTTTATCATAATGTACTTTCACTCTAGCCAATTGAATAGCAACAAAATGTTCAGTAAAAATGGAGCATTTTTTAAAATTTGGTCGCGATATGAGACAACTAGCACCTATAGTTTTTTTTATATTTTCCCAATGTGTAATGAGTCTAACATCAATTCTATTGTCTACGTTTTTCATTGTTTTCCCATAGACTGCATTATTCATTAGTTTGTAGAAATCTTTTTCAGATTTGTTATTAGACCGATTACGCATTTCAGTATTCAAATCTATATAGGACTTCATCCAACATGATTGCTTGAACCTCAATACTCTATGTGTGTTCATCACTATCAAGCCATGATTGACAGCTTGCTGTAAGTTTTTATAGTGGACAATATATTTTCTTTTATCGTCTACATTTGGAATTAATTTGGGAACTTTCGATTTTGCATATGGAGGTATCAAACGTTCAACTAAAAATGGAAAATCTGAATGTTTATCGTGAAGTTCTTGGGGATAATGTATATCCACTTCCAAGGACTATCAACATCCACATTCACTATATCAAGATTGAGAATTTCATGAGGTGTTAACCATGGAAATTCCCCTGTTGGTAATGATTGTGACATGCTGTGACCATATAGATTTGTTGCATCCAAATATGAAATGAATGAAGATGGTTCATTTGGATTATAATTCGGTAAAAATTTATTGTTTGCTTCATGTTTCCTTTCAGTACATTGACTGATTTCACCACGAATACCTTTTTGAAAGAAGTGAACCATATCAATGTCAGTTAGTAATTCCAATTCAATATTAATATATTTCTATATGGCATCCCACGATAATCCGGGTGCAGTGAAGTATTGTGCCGGATCCAATTTATATTTATCAACAGATATACTTCTAAAGTGTTCTAAAATGTCACATAATAGTAACACATCTGACTTTAAATTTAAATCGGAGTATTCACCCAAATCCTGACATTCGAACAAATTCCAAACAAGTTGAGCTCTCCTATAATCATTATCTGATATATGTTCACAATTGAGTTTATCATAAAATTGATTTTTGGTTGGAAGTCTTGGGTGATTCAGTTTGTCGATGTCATCAACAAAACTATAGGGAAATACACCTTTCTTTCTCATCAACTTGAAATTTTCAATTTGTGGAAAAGTTTGCGCATCTCGATATTCTGATCAGATGTTAAATTGGATCCTAAATTTTCCAAAGAACTAGGCATGAATCTGAAACTATCAATGAATCTCATTTTCAAATAATTCTTCTTCACCCTACCATCTTCATCCGTTTAGGAGTGTGTAAAGAGATGTTTTGTGAAAGATATATATTCCTCATTAGTTTGGGGGATGACATCCACTTCATCTTTGTTTTTATACAATTCCTTTATGAATAAATGACAATCATATCCAGTCAGATTGTGAAAAATTATAGGAATGAAATTTGGTAATTTAAAATTCAAATTACAAGATGAATGAGCAGCAGGGAACCTTTTTTTTCCTGTGAGGTGACAATGATCCCTCTCTTTGACTTCGCCATCATTAAATTGTTTAGAACAAATGCCACAATTTGTGGTAGAAGCAAACTGTTTCTCTTCCTCAGGAGTTTGTGCATCCATAGGAATAGGAAACCTGAGATGATTTTCATAAATATTTCTCGAATCATCTTCGATTTTGCTAACGAATTTCTGGGCTGCATTCACACCCCTATACGAAACAAATTTTGATAAATCATCATTGTATGAACATTTAATCAAACAAGCAAATGAATAAGGCTCATGTTTGAATGTCTTGATCGAGTACGAGTATTCAGGATTTGGTTTAGTGGTTTGAATCGGCTTAAGTACTGATTCAAAATCGGCATACACTACAAATGGTACCTTCATTTGTTTCTCAAAGTTTTCGAAAGTTAGTATATTTTCAGCCACCATTTTCCCATATTTATTGACTTTGAAATTGGTTGATGGTGTTGTAGTACTCAAGTGATTACAATCATTTATCTTATGAGGTAATAGTAATTGTTTCTTAGAAAAATATAATAAACGGCCATCACAAAAATATTTCTTATGTTCATGAGCCGATAATTGGCTTGAAACTAATCTTGAAAGATCTTTGATCCAACAATAATAACTATTACCGAAATCATCAGTGATAAGTAACAAATTGACATGTCTCCCAAGTCTTCTCTGAGAGTAACGTAATGGTCCAATTATTTCATACATTATTTTACTCTTCTCAAATTCACTTTCTTAACCGTACACATTAACTGAAATATCATTCTTGTCTTCAAATTTCACAATATCCTTCAAATTTACTGGAAAATTCATACCTGTTACATCTATGAGTGTATTGGAATGTGGATATGATGAAACTTCTGACGTTCTATCGATTGCAGGATGTAGTGCTGAAGTGATAGCCCATGCAAAACAATGCTGATCTTCATTACGGACATTAACCACGGCCTTCCTACGCTCGATACATTCAGGCAGCTTCACATATGAACATCCACTGAGCGGGCTGTATTTATTGATGTTCACCTCCAGAAACATGATTTTTTCACAAGTCCAACCTTGAATATAAATCAAAATTACTGATCCATCCAATTAAAACTTAGTAGAAATGCTTACCTGAATCACGTTCCTGGAATTCTGTAGTTTGAGCTATAATCCCATTTCGAAATCCATCTATTCTGAGAGTTAAATTATTTGGTTTCCTTCAGGTCTTGTGTTTGCAGAATATAACTCCCAAATACTTCCATATTCAATTTGATGATTTTGTGAACCCTGATGGCTGATTCCAATAATTCTATAACTTTCTGCCTGATTTCATTAAAGAATAACATGTAATCGGTGGAAACAATGGAACTCTGCACCCTGTATGTAGCAATCCGACGCTTGAAGGCACTCTTTATAATTTGAACACCGTCACTCAATTGTACACATGCATTATTCTTATGTTGCAGACTTCTATTGTGAGAATACACTTAAATCAATGGAATCATTACATTACAACAATTACATGTGTACATAGGTGTTGCAGCGTCATCTAATCTCACTCGTTTCACTGATGAACCTCCTTGACAACTCTGGAGCTGATGACGACGAAGGTTATCAGTACGAGTAAAAGATTTACCACATTTACAAGAAAACATTTTCTATGATATGTTCTCACTAACTCACTAGATGAAAACTGACATAACCAACACTCGCCCGCTTCTTAAATACCATAATCCACGTCGCCTGCGCCTCACCGTCGAGATTGAGGGTAGAGCCATGCGTTACGTCATAGCCATCGCCACATCGAGGGAGGTAAAAGCACATCGATGAATACGCATTACTCAGCCAAACGCCGTGGAGTGCACATCTACCTCTCCTACCGTTGAACGGTTGCTGCTGGAGATAGAGCGATTCATTACCTCACAGTCTTCACTGCATCGAGAGAGAGAGGTGAGGGCAGACCGATGAATACGCATTACTCAGCCAGACGTCGTGGAGTGAACATCTTGCTCTCTTACCGTTGAACAGTTGCTGCTGCTGCTGTGACGTCACACCACTACAAACTTGGTGGCCTCACACCGATGGAGCATTCATAACTTGGAGGATCTTCGAAGTATGCAGACGTATGTTTGTACATAGACAAGCACATGATGAAACCCTGTACTGTGCATTCTCTCTCACACACACACACACACAATCCCATATGAAAAAAAAATCTGAACGATCCATGAACCAGACACTTCAAGGTCACATCGCCTTGACTTCACTAAACAACAAAAAAAGCAATTAATACGTCATAGTGGTGAGGGGAGACTTAGAACCGGAAAAAAAATTGTGAACGATCCATGCACCAGACACTTCAAGGTCACATTACCTTGAGTTCACTAAATAACAACAACAAAAAAAAGCAATTCATACGTCATAGTGGTGGGGGGAGGCTTAGAACCTGCTCAAATCTCCTACCAGCATGTCCCGGTAAGAGGACATAAAACACTGAAACCCAAAGTAGGTTCCTAAATGCTTGTGATAGCATTGAAATATTTTTTGTGATAACAATAGACAAGGAAATATTAGGCTTGTGGTCTGAATTTTTAATTGATAATATATTTTATTAATTAAATATCTGTGCGAAGATAATTTTTTGGACACATATCTAAGTCCATTTTTTTTCACGGTGAGATGAAAAATTACCATAACTATTATCTGTGTGAGGATAATCGTTGGGATAAATATAATGTTTTTCTCTTTCCTTTGAATTTAGGTGAGCTGATCGGGTATTCGATGTCTTGGGGTTCCTCAGCAAATATCCTCCTCCAGAAAATTTTAACTTACTAGCTGCGCCAAAATTGAATTCTCTGATTGTCACAGCCGTATCTGAATCTGAGGCTCGCCGAGATTCTCGGTTGGCAAGCCTACAAAATGAAATTGGTGCAAGCCTTGCTGGAATGTGCGGGGTCTTAACATCCATGCTAAAAAAGGAGGGGGGATAGCAGATTCATTCAGGCCCTAAGCGATGCCTCTCGACTTGGAATTGGGAATTGTCTTCATTCAACTTGAACGAAAACCAGACGGAAACGCTGACTGGTGCTCCAATAGATGGCTGGCTCTTCGGGGAAAGTCTGGAAGAAAGAGTGAAAGCTTCTAAAAGCCTAGAAAGGTGAAGCCAAGACTTGAAGTTGACTGAGGTAAAGATGGTGAAGAAAAAAAAATGCAGCAAATGCCTTGATGAAGTCTTTAAACCGACGCAGTCCACCCAGGCAATTTCAGAGAGGTTGTCAGGGTGGACGCAAAAATCAACATCCTTGAGTTCCACAAGGATATCACCAAAGAGGAGAGGAGATATTTCAGAGAACAGATCAAAGAGCAGACAGACAGATACCAGCAGTGAGTGAGGTTAGTAAATCAGCAGGCAGATTGAAAGATTTTGTGGCTATCTGGCGATGTATAACTCCAGATAAGTGTTCACTCCTAAAGAGCCCAAATGGCTAGGAGCTGAAGCAAAAATTGCTTTACAAAAATTGCTGGTAAGTGGTGCTGTTAGTGAAGCTCTTCCTTGCAGAGACTAATATATTTCGAATATATTTTCAACATCAAAACCAGATAGTCCTCAACGGTTGATTTTGAACCTCAAATACTTGAATGAGTTCATTCTAACTGATCATTTCAAAATGGACGATCATAAAATGGTTACCAGCCTCATCAGGTTAGGATGGTTCGTGGCAACTGTGGATTTGAAAGATGCATACCACCTTGTCCCAATACATCACTCCCATTAAAATATTTGAGGTTTAGATTCAATGGTAACATATATAAGTACAACTGCTTACCGTTTGGCCTCAGTTGTTTGCCACCGGTCTTTACAAAATTGACCAAACCGGTTATCAGTTTCCTCAGGGGAGAGGGATGGATTTCAGTGGTATATTTAGATGATTTTCTCTTGATGGGAGATTATTTCGAAAAATGTCAGAAAAATGTGTCGGTGACCATTCAGTTTTTAGAGCAACTTGGGTGAATAATAAATTATTCAAGAGTCAAATACATCCACAACAGCAGTGTAAATATCTCGATTTCAATTACAATTCAGTGAACATGTCTATATCACACCCCATGGAAAAAAGGGCAAAATTAGTTGGTCTAATAAATGAATTTTTAACCCGAAGCAAATGTCAAATCAGAGATTTTGCGAAATTCATTGGCCACTTGACTACTGCATGTCTAGCTATCCTACGCTATTCGTGGTTATATACGAAAGTTTTTGAGAGAGAAAAATTCCATGCCTTGAAAAAATGTAGGGGTAGCTACAGCTTCAGTATGTTAATAATCCAAAGGCAGAATAGTGGTTTTCAATGGTGGGATAAATATGTGCAGTATGTCATTAATTCTATAGGCCCGTTTAAATTTGTGCGAAAAATTTTTTCTAATGCCTCAACTACGAGTTGGGGACTATTTTGTGAAGCCGAAAGAGCCCATGGACTATGAAACGAAAAAGAGAAGAAGTTTCATATGAATATGCTCGAACTGTTTGCGGCATTTTTTGGTTTGAAAAACTTTGCTGCAGATTTGTCCAATGTAGAAGTTTTATATCGCATTGACAACACCACGACGATAGGATGCATCAATCGAATCGGAAGTGTTCAACACGAACAGTTGAATTTTATTACCCGAGAAATATGGCAGCCGTACGAGAGGAAAACCTTGAAGCGAACGAAGAATCCCGTAAGCTAAGAAATAAAACGGAATTGAATATTAATAGTGAGACATTTTAAAAGATAACACTTGGCACTTGCCGCCAGACATAATGAGAAATGTAAAAAATTTGTATCATTGTTGGGAGACCCTGAATGTTGGGCCTTAGACGCCTTTACGTTGAATTGGAGCAATCTCCTTTTCTATGCATTTCCATCTTTCTGTATAATATTGAAAAATGTTCAAAAAATTATTGAAGACAAAGCTGAGGGTATAGTTGTGGTTCCTAAATGGATTTCTCAACCATGGTACCCTGTTTTCATCCCATTATTAATTAGTGAACCAGTTTATTTCGAACCAAAGAAAACCATTCTTCTCTCTCAACAGCAATCCCTATTCAATGTGGAAAAAAATTTCCCTGGTTGCAGGAATCTTATCTTGCAAACGTTAGAGAGCTAGGGAACGTCCCTGGATAGTTGTTTGGCATCCATAAATGATTCAACAATGAAACAGTATAATGCTGGATTCATCATGGTGAATTTTTTGTAAAGTGTAGCACATGATTTTAGGATTAAGATATTTTTCAGGGGCGTTTTCAGTCTACGACCAAGCACATCCAGACATAATATCACCTGGGACCCGGCTATAGTCTTGAACTATATTAGAAACACGTCGTCGGGAGAAATCAGCCTGGAAATGCTAACCCACAAACTGGCGGTATTATTTATTAGCCCTTGCCACATAGAGGTTTGCAATATCTCCAGAACGAGCAACGGTCTGAATATTAAAATACCTAAAAGGATAAAAACTTCAGGCCCCAGGAAACCTCAACCTACTCTAGTGTTACCATTTTTCAAGGAAGACCCGAGAGTATGCGCATCAAGTACCTTATTGGAATATTTAGCGAAGACGAAGAAATTACGCAGTACCTCATCGGACCACCTCTTTATCAGATACAAAAAACCTTACCATACTGCTTCACCTCATACCATCAGCAGATGGATGAAGGCAATTCTAGAAAGAAGTGCTTTATATTTTGTCCATAATTTAGTGTAAAAATATTTCTTTTTGAGTCAACTTTCATTACTAATTGTCATTTGATAATGAAAGTTGTTTGTTGCATCGTGCTTTCAACATCTACAATTACTCTTATTTATGAGACGAGGCCGAAATATAATTATAAGATCAAACGAACTTACCTGAGTGAAGTTCGATCTTAATTATATGAGGGCCTCGTCGAAATAAATAAGAACCCACCGAAAGACCCATTTCTAATACCCCCTGAGATGCAACAAAAATCAACTTTAAAGAAGAATGAGTCGGACTGGGTATGAATCGGTGTTGCTGGAGATAGGAAAGGACAGCGTTTGTCGTCTAGCTTTGAAAATGTGTGGTTCAGTACGCAAGCGAAGGTACTACAATTACTCTTATTTATTTCGACGAGGCCCTCATATAATTAAGATCGAACTTCACTCAGGTAAGTTCGTTTGATCTTTTAATTTTTGAGTGTTACCTGGAGTACAACGTACAAACAGAAAACATAGGTGTTGAACACTATATAAATGATCGTTCCAATATCGTTTCATTCCAACAACTGTGAGCAATCATTCAGCAATTCATTTAAACGACAGTATTTCATCCAATTCTGAATTGAAAATTTAGAAAATAACCTCACGGTCTCATTCAGCGACGATAATAATTTGAAAATGTTCAAGCAATCTTCCGAATTTCTACTCTCGTCAGGTTTTGGCAAAGATAATTTTTATTTCCAAATAGCATTCCCCTGTCATGTGCTGAATAAAAAATGAGGACAACTATAATTTCAATTCTGGTATTTTTCTCGTGTTCAGACTCGACAACAACAAGGATCTTCTTTTCAATGTTTTATGGATACGTTAGAATTGCGTCTGAATTAAACTGTTGATATTTCTACTTGACTTCTAGTCATATTTGGTATCACCGAGAAAAATACATTAGAATAATTTTCCGATAACGATCGTGTATATATGAGAGTGTCATGTACGTTGGATTAAATTATATTTGGTTTGACTTTAAAAATATTCCAAGTTTACCAGTGCCGGAAAGTCATTCTGGTTTACACCAGGTTGGAGCCTGGCTCCCTTACCCTTTCAACTGATAAAGTTTCACCAACGCGCGTTTCACCAACCAAATTGGCATTTTCAGGAGACAAAAACAAAATTTTCTCACTATGAAAGTAGTCTCTTTACATATTTAAATGGATGTACTTACACTTTTCGATACATAAGAACGATTTCGGGCATAAATTTGCAGGAAAGTTTCTCGTGAAAATTCCTGAAAAGGAAATGTTCAATCCAAACGTTTAATAATCAGAATGATAATTAGCGATGATATCATGAATTGTTCAGAAAGGAAATTGCACTCTATTACGAGATAAACATTTGCTGAAATTCTAAAAAAATTGAAGATAGATCTAAAATTAACATGGCCCAAAAATGTTCGGGATATATGCTTTTTTGTAATTGTTTCGAGGGTTTCATACTTTCATCGAAGACTAGATTCATTCCTACAGAAATCAAGTTATCAATCTCCTTCATTATTTAAAAGCCTATCGTGTGGACTATTTTCAAATGGTCTTGATGGCAGAGTGTTCCATTTGAAGAAAAAAAAAATAGAAAAACTGATCCCAAATTATGATTACCTTTACAGGGAGAAAGCACCACTCGGTAAAATTGTAGGTAGCTCTTAAAAGTACATTATTCTCTAGGATATTGAGTCAAGATAATTCCCATTTCAATCGACCGATTGGAAGAATAAACCCATTTTTGTTACATAGGTTTCACGATAACTTTCGAATCATCCGGTATAAACTTAAATAACCTCTTTTTGAGAACATTGCTATTGAACGAAATCAGTGAAGTGCAAATAAACAGGGTATTTACCCTGTTTACCCTGAGAACTCCATTCAAATACAACATCTGTTTGATTACACATTTATTGTATAGTGATGGTAATTTTAAAACAACTTCATTTACTCTCCGAGTTCAAGCATCCTGTATATTGTATAATGGAACTATTACATTCAATGAAGATTTTCATTCAGACTATGATAAATTTAGTCCATTCTCTGTTTCCCATTTTCATTTATCTCCAACTCAAGTTTATTTATAAATATTTTTATGGCACATTTTCAGAAACTCCCATATTTGCGTTCAGTCTAAGTGCCATTTACAAGTACACAACAGATAAGTATATTCTCAAACATGTAAAGCATTATAAGACTCTGTCATGCGGCAAAATGCGGTTTTTATAAATTTTCTTTGGGAAACCGGAAATGAAATTTTTGATAAAAAGGATGCTGGTGTACCAGAGGAACATTTATAAATAATCCTGAACACGATGTTGCGGGTAGCTTACTTTCCGTTATTAAGTTTCATTTTTGTGGTATGTGTCGTGTATTCAATTTCATCTAATCTCGATTTTGCATTCATATATTGTTGTTTTTTTCTGGTAAACGAAATACACATAGGAATAACACCGCTTATCTGCAATTTGACTGAAAATATGAAGGTGGTGGGTTTTGCAGTGAAATGTATATAGGGAAAGATAGCAATCCTGGGATACATTTACAATCTACAAAAGTGGATCAAAATCAGTGAAAATGAAGATATAAATTTCAATATCTGAACTTAACTACCGAAACAAAAGCTTATAATTCTGAATGGAATGTTGAAATTGTAAATTTCAGCCCTGGATACCAAAGGAGTGTAATTGCTGCTTTATCAGGCAGAATTGGATATCCGTACGGTGTCGTCTATAATTATTACTTTTATTCATATCTATAAAAAATTCATGGCAAAAATGAAACTGAGAATGAACAGAATTACGACATGTACTGAAGTTATCATCTTGTATGTAGGTGAAATGGGATAGGGCAATCCTTTGTGTAAATCAGTGAATACTACTGATAGTAGTTTTCTTGTAAACACAAGATCTATCAACTGAAACCACAAATGTGCGGTTGGCTCCTGCTGGTGGCTCCGTGCATTTGTATTTCTATCTTTTGGTAACCAAGTGTTGCCCATCCTTACACTTGACTGCACCATACTGATGATGGGCCAAAAGCCCGAAACACGTGTCTATCGTTTGCCACTTTCTTGAGTTCTATGTCCGATATTAACTTCTGTTTATATATATATATATATATATATATATATATATATATATATATATATATATATATATATATATATATATATATATATATATATAAAATCTAGAAAAGGTAATGCAGTCAAACTGCTGGAAAATAATTCCATGAAAATAAAAAAATAAATAGATATGTACCTACTTCTTGATCATGGAAATGATCAAGAAGTACTTATCTATATATATATATATATATATATATATATATATATATATATATATATATATATATATATATATATAAATCGATTTAATTCGTGAGGTTGCAGTCAATAGCTGGGCTGTTACAAAGAAAACTCTTTGTTATATGTCAAGCTTTCGGTATATTTCACACCTTCGTCAGGACAACTGACAAAATTTACACGTACCTACTGAAATATGATAAAGAAAATAAAAAATCTAGTAATTCGAGTATCATTCAGAATTTTCCCACTTGACATTGTCAGCCAAAATTTTTATCAACTGTCATTCATTAATGTTTTTCTATCTGTTTTTGAACCATTTTATATTTTATTCTCACGTTAGTAAGTTCTCCATATTTATATATTTTTTGCAAGATATATAATCTTATATTGTAGTTGTCCTGACGAAGGTGTGAAATATACCGAAAGCTTGACATATAACAAAGAGTTTTCTTTGTAACAGCCCAGCTATTGACTGCAACCTCACGAATTAAATCGATTTATAGTTAATCCAGTCACTAATTATTCTGTTATATATATATATATATATATATATATATATATATATATATATATATATATATATATATATATATATATATATATATATATATATATATATATATATATATATATATATATATATATACATATATGTATATTGTTATAATAGTTTATAGTTATATTTTAGTTTTTTGAAAGGATAAGTAGAGACTGTAGATGCCTGTTAATATAGATGATGGCTAAATTACTTACTCTTGTTACCCTTTTGTATGAAAAATTTAGTTTGTTTCAGCAGCTCAGCTCAGTCGTTGCCAAAGAAACATGCAGTCTCTTTTCTCAGGTTGGGTTCCAGGAGAGGGTTCGCCAAATATTTTGTTTGTTATATTTATACAAATTAACAAAGGTTCAAATATTCAAACACTCAAAATATGTTTCATCAAATTTCAAAAGACACGCAGTAAATTGTGATATTCCCAAATGTGGTTTTTATATTTACCTACTCTGCGCTAGATAACTTATCTATTGGCTTGCTAATATCAGGTTTAACTGAATGCTGATAACCAAAGAATTTCAAGTTTCGAGTCAAGCTATAAATGGAACACTCTATCAGAATATTCAATAAACTTGAGAGCGTTCTGCTCGGAATAGATTTCTGAACGTACTGTTGAAGAATTATGAGTTATTCTTTGGTTATGTGGAAAATTTTACAGAAAATTATGAAATTTCACAAACATAATTACAAATAGCAGTCAATAACGAATATAGATGACTCGGAAATTCGGAAAAAGGGCGTTAAAAAAGTTCTCTAGGAAAAGGGGTGCGAGGAAATGAAAGTTTATTTGGTTTGCACGATATTAAATGTTCGAAGAAAACTGTTGTAATAGTTCAGGCTTCAAATAAATACCTCGAAAATTCAAGGAAGTTCTCCACGAACGATGATATGGAATAAATACCTTGGCAAAATGCAGGCGACGATGTGGTCTACCCTGCTATAGTGAACCTTTCTTGAGAGGATATAACTTGGATTTTGCTTAGTTTTTGTAGTTTTTCTTTACATTTTGATGATTTTATAAATGCCGGTACAAAATACTCAATTCACCAAAATCTTGCCAAAAAACAATCTCCTCAATACACAGCTACCATTGCTAAGTCGTCATACGTGTCCTTTTCACGGCACTCGCGAATTTTATTTCACTTTTTCCACGCACTTTAGTTTCTATGGGCTTAGACTATTCTTATTCACTAATATGTACAGAAAATTCTCATGACTAATTTCTAATCTAGGTTATGTAGCAAATATCACAATTTGAACTTGCTTTTTAAAAGATTTGTGATTTATTCTATCTTTTGGGCTCTGTCAAATATTATGCAATGTTTATTTTTCTAAAAGAATTGTCATATTAACGAATTCTGACACTTGTGCATAGAATTTAGATGAGATTTTCAAATACCTACCTGAGTTCTTTCATATTACTTTTTTCTGCAAATTTATTGGTTCTGCCTAATCTGTGGACTTTACTATTGCTATATAATCAAAAATATTATCGTTTTTCCAGATAAATTTGGTTGATAGCTGTTGGTTTATTTTAATGCGAAAGAGGTTGCGGAATGAACTAAACTTGCTTCGGAAACTGTGTTTTTTAGTACTGTGTGATGGTTCTTTGGGTTTGTATGGCTGTCTGCTTGAAAATAGGGTACTATAGAGTTCAGGTGAAACATTCAGCCTCTACTGATGATAATAATAATGATATTTTCTATAAAATTATTCCCTATAATTAATTATATATATATTACATATATATATATATATATATATATATATATATATATATATATATATATATATATATATATATATATATATATACTGTAGACGAAATGTTCATTCTTGTATATTAACAGAACATGTTAATTCGGAGAATCATAAAATGAATTTTGAAAACACAAATATTTTAGATAGAGAAACCAATACAACTAAAAGAATATTTTTAGAAATGATACATTTTAATAACGAAGAACATTCAATGAATAAACGAACTGATATTGATAGTCTCAGCAAAATGTAGTAATTCGAGTATCATTCAGAATTTTTCCACTTGACATTGTCAGTCAAAAATTTTTATCAACTGTCATTATTTCATGTTCTTCTATCTGTTTTTGAACCTTTTTTCATATTTTATATATATATATATATATATATATATATATATATATATATATATATATATATATATATATATATATATAAATATATATATATACATATATATATATATATCTATATATATATCTATATATATATCTATATATATATATATATATATATATATATATATATATCTATATATATATCTATATATATCTATATAAATATATATATATATATATATATATATATATATATATATATATATATATATATATCTAAATCAAGAATGAAATAATTCGTGGACAGAACACTCAAAAAATAGGGGCAAACCGCGGACACGTGTTTCTGGCTATTGGCCTCATCAGCGCGGTGCAGCCAAGTGTGAAGATGGGCAACACTTGTTTGCCGAAAGCAGGAAACAACTGAAACCACAAATGTGCGGTTGGCTTTTGTTGTTGACTCCGTGCGTTGTGTTGTTTCCTGCTTTCGGCAAACAAGTGTTGCCCATCTTCACACTTGGCTGCACCGCGCTGATGAGGCCAATAGCCAGAAACACGTGTCTGCGGTTTGCCCCTATATATATATATATATATATATATATATATATATATATATATATATATATATATATATATATATATATATATATATATATATATATATATATATATATATATATATATATATATATATATATATATATATATATATATATATATATATATATATATATATATATATATATATATATATATATATATATATATATATATATATATGTGTGTGTGTGTGTGTGTGTGTGTGTGTGTGTTGTGTGTATGTGTGTGTATTGACCCTTTTCATTAGGTTAGGTTTCATTAGATTAGGTTACCATTATAGTCAAAAACAAAATGTATGTGAAAGTATCCTCATCCCACTCTGTAGTACTCATCATTATATGAATATATATTCAATGATTTATAAATTAGCAACTTCAACTGTCAGTTAAAGTAGTACACAATCATATGCACATTTATTCAATGACTAACAAATTTCCATCTTCGACTTTTAAGTCAAAGTAGTGATTTGTCATATATGCACAGATATTCAATGACCAACAAATTCCCAACTCCGAATTTTTAGTCAAAGTTTTTTGATGTTGTCTGATGTTCTGATTCGCACGTGTGCATCCATCGCCCAATATAAATCCATGGGATCTTCTGATGTATCGCTGACGTTGAGCAATCGGAGACCGATTCTCAAACCACCATCACCTTCAGATGAATCAGCTACAACCCCTTCATCATCGCCTTCTCTATTCACGACCTTCTCAAGCTCCATCACGTCATCATCTTCGTCGCTTATCGTATGTGGGACCTCTATGAACTCCCATCATTACGTGGGACTTCTTCAGACATATGGGCCTTCAAAACAACTAACGCTCATTATCGCATTCCAAAGTACTACCACATCTGAAGATAGAACCCAGGATATTACAAAATTCACAACTGCCGAAATTAATAGTATTCGAGTATACTTGAATTCTGAAGTTTATCCATATGAGCGTTGGAATTTGAATTTCGATAAAAAACTTGATGCTTCTGCTTATTTTGCTTTTGAGAATTTCCAACGAAGTTATCACACAACAATTTAGAGAGAATTCACTATTCATCATCGATTGTTCCCATCAACCGAATGCAACAAAATCATCATCTATTGATATAAATGAAAAGCGAAATGGAAATTTCTATGTTTTTTACCACTCTCATTGTAACTAACGTTACTGCACTTTCGTCCTAAGTATATGAACATTCTCAAACTTATGTTATTTTTTTTTGAGAATGTCCATACAGGACGAAACTGCAGTAACGTTAGTTACGGATAAAAGTGTAAAAACAGAAATTTCCATTTCTCTTTTCATTATGATCTCCTAACACGTAGTAACGGCTACATCCATCAATTTATTTATTGATATGAAGATTGCGTTTGAGAGCAGGAAAACCAAGTTTCCAGACAACACTAAAGTATATGCATTAATTTTGCATGATACAGTTTTAACATACAATGTATTGGATGGTTCAGTTCACAGCACATATCGACACTCTTTGAATTATTTCCACTCTATCATGTACTGTTTTATAATCTTTTTTTTAATTATTTGTAACTCACTTATATCGTGTATTGTAATTTTTTCCAATTCTACTTCATATATATCATATTTATTGTTTTATAATGTTTTTTTTAATTATTTGTAACTCACTTATATCATGTATTGTAATTTTTTCCCAATTCTATTTCCTATATATCATCTTATTGTTTTGTAATCATTTTCAATTGTATATAATGAGATTCAAATAAATAAAACATGAAAATGATACAAAGTTTTTTATTTGATATTATTTATGATTTACAGAAACATACAGACTATCTCAAATAACTTCTTCCTCATAATCATCATTTTCGCGACCATCTTCAATTTCCTCTCGATTTCCATCATTCAATTCAAAGTGATTCAAATTCATTCTAGCAAGTATGATTGGAGACTATACAGAAATCTTCTCAGGTTCAGTTCAATCATAACCTCACAAAGTTGACACAATTCCAATTCATTATCTAAAAAGTTGTTACAAACTTCTGCGCCACTCCGATAGTTCTCAGCATCACAACACATAATTCGATTTGTTTTTCATCATAGCATACACTCATATCATAAATGCTTGCATGTTCGCTCCATCACCCAACACCTTCAATTCAGTCGACAAATGTTGAACCGATGATTTGAGATCTACAACATCGATCCAATCTTGACTTGCATACTGCATCCACATCTTTGAATGGTGGAACTGAAATCGAATAAAAAACAATAAGCAACCTCCAACTTGTTACCATGATATAATACTCACATTCTCATTTTACTTGTAGTTATAAAGTGAGTGTATTCAACTAAGTTAGTAATGTTTATATTTCCATATAATCATCATCTAAATAATCTAATATATGAATATTATTAAAACAAAAAGAAAGTCACTATAAATAATTACTATTATTATTCAATTATATTGAATTTGACCAGAGATCGAGTTTTCATACCAGCAAAACTTTGTGGGCTGTGACCTGAATACACCATCGTATATTTATCACCCGATGAGTTAATACAAGTTATATCATCATCACTGAATTGCAACGAAATACGTTTCGGTAGCCATGTTTAAAATGATTTATCATTGCTTACATCTTCCAAAGTTAATAAAATTGATTGACCAAACCTTGTAGAATGAGTTGACATTCTTAATTATGTACAGTTCATCAATTGGCAATGAATCTTCCTCTTGAAGATGATCACTTGGTGATCGAAACACTTGTCGAGGTGTTAAAAATAACGATCAGGTATTGGGAAAGAACTCCAGTAATATTCATTACTACACCAAAGGATCCAAACAGTGCATCATACGTGCTTTATTGGTTTGTTTCATGTTGAATCATTTGAATAGATACAATGAACTTTTCATTGAGAAAAGTTCATTGTATCTATGTATGAATATTGATTCATCTCTAATAATTGTATACCTTTAGCTTTGCATTCCTACGCGGCCTCAATTGTTCAATGAGGCTTCAAAGCGAAAATGTGAGGTCAAATTTTGCTATAATAGGGAGAATTTCTGTCAATTGTTATATTTATCCAATTCGCCCTAATCATACCTTGGCACAGCTCTAGTTGATAATTTTCAGATTGATACTTCACGAGATTCTACAATATTATCTATACAAATACACGTTATTTACTCTCTTCAGTTCATACTTCTTCAACACTTATGTCTTAAATTACAATTCGTCTTAACCTTACCATAGCACAACTCAAGTTGATAATTTTCAGGTTAATACTTCACGAGATATTGTTTATACAAATGTACGTTATTTAATCTCCTCACTTTACACTACTGTATGAAAACACCTGTCTTGAATCGATTACAACATCACGGCTCTCAGCCGCTCACACACACACACAGTCCCGACTTTTTAATATGGAACAGGTAGTTTGGGAAATTATTCAACCCACACGAGGATGGCATTGACTGATGTTCATCTTTAATGCTAGATAGAGATAGAGCGCGCAAAGTTATCTTATTTTTATTTTCAATAAAGTGGATGGTGCGACATTTGAATGATGTATGAAATCTTGTGGATCTGGGGAAATCTGGCAACACTGTCTTACGGAGATTCCCATGTTGGGGCAAACATTTGCAAAACGGAGCTTGGCTTTTTTCTCCAAATTCACATGGTATTTCCCATAGGTGTTGCCATTCGCCCCACGATCTCGTAGCTTATGCACTGGCACGAATGACTGGGTATTCCAAATGCTATGCGTAGTCGGCAACCCAGATGTATGAACCTCTATAGAAGGTAGCCACTCGCTGAACTTCAGAAGAAATTCCAAAAATTGACGTCCTTTAAACCCGAATAAACATAATGGCACTGATGACCAAAGTATGTATTCGATGATAAACAAAAAAATGTGATAAAATTTCAATATATTAAATTTCAGCTAGGAAAAATAAAACAGAAAATCGTCCCAATCGAAAATGATGCAATCATTTGCTGGAGGAAAGTCAGTTAAGAGAGTTTTGACGTAAAAATAGAAAGATGTATTATTTGGACGAAACTTGATTCAACAAAGGATATACCTTTGAGAAGATATGTCAGGACAAAAACTTCACGAATTCACGTCAAATTCACGACGATTGAAGTCGTCTTCTGGAAAAACAAAGCATCTGACTATTTCCCACATAGGAAGTGTTGACGGTTTTGTTTAGGGCAGTTTATTGATATTTGATTCAAACTATCCTGACGATTACTTTGAAGATATGAACAACGATGTATTTGAAGGAAATTTGTGTGAATATTAGACCTCATTCCATCTAACTCTGTGGAAAGAAATTTGAAAGAATATTTTAACTAAAGGATGGAGGAAAGCGGATATCATCGAGTGGCTACGACGAAAAACTATTTCACACAAGTATGGTTGAAAAACAAATATTTTCCATAGCATGTTCGAACAGAGCACGTTTTACGAATCATGAAGTCGACAAGATTGTACAGAAACAAAATATTATTATTCTGCTTCTGACCCCCTATCATTGCGACCTTAATGCCATTGAACTCGTTTGGTCTCAAATAAAGGAGACATTTGAAATGAAAGATGTCAATATCCTCTTATCAAATATCGATTTCGTAAAATGGCGAAAATATATTGAATATGTTATAAATAAGAAAATAACATGTGAAAATTAGTGGAGGAGATTTTGAAACCTTCCATCATAACGAAGATTCATGAGATATCTGATGAATAACTCGAATTGAAATGTTATACAATAATTATTGTAGCAAATAAATTAACATTGTTATTGATTTCTACAAGTATTTTTGAATAAATACCCAAACTCAGGTCACTGTAGGTTTGAAACGTCCCAACGAGAGAAAAATTATCGTATTAGGAGTAAATGAAAATCTTGAACAACGTTCATCCTTAAAATCATTTTATATAAGCTTTTATCAAACATAATGCTGAAAATAATGAAAAACATATTGTTTCAAAAAGCTACTACTCAATACAATATTCATTTACAGCATGCTACATATCAGAATTTCAATTACTTTATTGCATTCTATTTTGTTTCAAGTGAATATGTTCTAACGTCGAACTATTTCAATATATTGTTCAAAATAGTGAAAATTCGTTTTTCTGACGTTTTCCGTCATGTATGATGTCTCTTCATATATATCTGTATTGCATCTATCTATAATTTTTTACGAAATATACCATTATAAAACACTTTCCATATGCGAACAACCTTCATATATTAGATTCATTTCAGTTTTATATATCCACTGCAGCGAAATCCATGATGTTTCAATCACCATATAGGAGCTTCAATATATTACATTTCAGAAAATAAATGAAACCGTAAAGGGAAAAGAAACATGGAAGTGAAAGAACATCAGCAATATTGTTAGAGATTTGGAGCAAGTGGACGTATCTGGTCTATAAAGACAAGATGTCACACAATCGATTTTGCAAAGAAACAAACCACGTTGTTATTGTGAATCTCACCGCAGCATACACTACACAAACAAGGCTATTTCATTTCCTGTGTCTCAGCAGGGTCGCCCTTGGTCTCAAGAGATAACCTATAACTAAATCAAAATCGGGGAATTCTTTATATTTCCAATTTGTTACGAATTCCGCAAATATCACAAGGATATAGAGTGTTATGGCAGGTTGCCATCTTCCTTATTTTCTTTTGGTTTTTACCTATTGATTCAACGCTGTGGTCCATTCACTACAATGCATTTGAAAGACTCTTTTTATTTAATAATTTTTTCTGAGAATCTACTCTTTGGGATTTTCCAGACTGGAAATGAAGCTATAGAATGTTATTCAAATTCAATAATGATAGCAATAAACGATCAAAATGCTTGATGGGTGCTCTCGTTCGGGAACCATTGATTTTTTTTTATTTTTACTCATCAAAATATACCCATTTCTTCAGATATTTCATATGCAATTTGTGGTGTCCCAATGAATTGAATTAAGTTTTTGGCCTTCAAAGAAAGGTAAAGAAGGCCCCAAAATCATTATTAATAAGAATGCATGTATCATTCACCATATGTGAGAGAAAACTATAATAAAGTTCCAGTCAACAGCTGAGAGAAGTAGAAATAAAACAGAAAAAGCCCCAGTATCTATACTGGAGTATAGGATCTATCCTTGCGGGACATCTGACTTGAGTGTTAAATATTCATTCGCCGGTTTTTATCACTTAGGCACTATTTGCTGTGTCCTGTTTACTGCTTCCAGTAATTCAATGAATAGTGAATATTCTCGATATCTAATATTCAGAGTATGTCGGATATGTCGGAGTATAACAGAACACTTTCGAATTTAACTTGAACATATGAAGATGCTTGATTAGGTGAGTACGGACCTACAGTCAAATCTGTGTTACCAATTGTAAAGTGGGGAAAATTAAAAACACAATTTCCAGACAATTTCTTAAATGATCCTTTGTGGAGGTGTCCTTAAGGACCCTCTATCTTCTGCGTCCTAGGATCGAGTGATAATTGAAGTTGTAAAATTTTTTTAAAATTTTTAAGGTTAAGAAATTTGGAAAAATTGTTTGAGATTACTTACTTGTCAGGCAACAGGAAGTATCAAAATAAGTGAATTGTACATTTGTAATATTTGAATTATATAAAACAAAATAGGCTTATAGCCAAGAAAATACATTTTTGGATTGAGGCCATGTGGTTCGGTCAAAGTATCATATGAAGAAGGACAACTTGAGACAGAATGTGTCAAGTGTCATGTTAAAATGGTGGTACCAACTTGAGGAGTGATCCATTATGGATTTGATTGAATATGTAGAGGAACAATATTGAATAAATTATATTAATAAACTGTGATTAATTAATAATTCATAATCCTCTTATGAAGGGGAAGGAAATCTCTGTTTAAGTTTACTTGAGTATTCAAACAATGATCATTGTTGGAAAGTTCTTTGGAAATCTCCAACTCTTCAAACAAGTCAAGTCTAAGGAAATTTTTATTATCTATTTTATGTAATATTTTGGAATTTCTATTGGGACTAAAGTTGTGATTGTGAAATTTTATGTGGTGGCCAAAAGCCGATTTGTCAGGTTTTTTTATATGTTCATTAATACGAGTGAAAAGAGGTCTACAGGTTCTACCAATGTAAGATGCCGAACAATCAGAACAGTCAAGTTTGTAGACTCCACTTCTGTTTAATTTGTTGATTTTGTCTTTAGAATTTACTAAAAAGTTACTTAAGTTGTTTTGAGATTTAAAAGAAATTTTTGTACCAGGTATGGTATTTTCTATAAATTTGGAAATAACAGTACACATGTTTTGATCAAAATAAGGTAAGGAAAAATATCTCACAGAAGATGAATTAACTAAGGTGGTAGAGTTGAAGGCCAATCTTCTATCTGATCTGAGTTTAAATTTACTAATTAATTTGTGAATAATGGATGGTTGATAACCATTGTTGACAGCAATCTGTTTTAAAGTATTTAATTCTAAATTGAAATTGGAGAGAGATAAGGGAATGTTCAACAATATGTTAACATAACAATTGAAGGAAGCCATTTTTTGTTGCATGGGATGAAATGAATTGAAAGGAATGACATGATCAGTCTGGGTTGGCTTTCTGTAAATGGAAAAATCTAGTTTGTTGTTAGTTTTTGTTATATTAAGATCTGAAAAGTTTAATTTATTGTCTTGTTCTATTTCAAGTGTAAATTTGATTTTTGGATGTAAGTTATTTAAGGAGTCAAGGATATCATGTGCTACATTAGAGTTGCCATCTATGAAAACCAAGCAGTCATCAACATATCTGTGCCAACTAAGAATCTTATCAATTTTATTAATTATGAAGGAATTTTATAAATTTTCCATGAAAATGTCAGCCAGGAAAGGTGAAAGAGGGTTACCCATTGCTAGGCCTTCAGGTTGACTGTAAAATTTATTGTTAAAGACAAAAAAATCTTGGGAAATGCAAAATTTAAGTAAAGTTAATATATCTATTTTGGTAGAGTCAGAAGTTAAATGTTGAGAAAGCAAGTTAGAAACTAAAGGTAGGGTTTCAGATTTTGGAACAGAAGTGAACAAGTTGCTAACATCAAAGGATATCATGAGGGTGTTAGAATTAGGTTGAAAGTTTTTGATTTTATTAATTAAATCTAATGTGTTACTTACTGAATTGGCAGGTTTGTAGTTGGTTACATTTGTTATCACTTGTAAGACAAATGTTGACAAGATAGAGACAGGAGTATTGTAAAAGCTTACCACTGGTCTGATTGGTTATCAACCATCCATTATTCACAAATTAATTAGTAAATTTAAACTCAGATCAGATAGAAGATTGGCATTCAACTCTACCACCTTAGTTAATTCACCTTCTGTGAGATATTTTTCCTTACCTTATTTTGATCAAAACATGTGTACTGTTATTTCCAAATTTATAGAAAATACCATACCTGGTACAAAAATTTCTTTTAAATCTCAAAACGACTTAAGTAACTTTTTAGTAAATTCTAAAGACAAAATCAACAAATTAAACAGAAGTGGAGTCTACAAGCTTGACTGTTCTGATTGTTCGGCATCTTACATTGGTAGAACCTGTAGACCTCTTTTCACTCGTATTAATGAACATATAAAAAAACCTGACAAATCGGCTTCTGGTCACCACATAAAATTTCACAATCACAACTTTAGTCCCAATAGAAATTCCAAAATATTACATAAAATAGATAATAAAAATTTCCTTAGACTTGACTTGTTTGAAGAGTTGGAGATTTCCAAAGAACTTCCCAACAATGATCATTGTTTGAATACTCAAGTAAACTTAAACAGAGATTTCCTTCCCCTTTATAAGAGGATTATGAATTATTAATTAATTACAGTTTATTAATATAATTTATTCAATATTTTTCCTCTACATATTCAATCAAATCCATAATGGATCACTCCTCAAGTTGGTACCATTATTTTAACATGACACTTGGCACATTCTGTCTCAAGTTGTCCTTCTTCATATGATACTTTGACCGAACCACATGGCCTCAATCCAAAAATGTATTTTCTTGGATATAAGCCTATTTTGTTTTATATAATTCAAATATTACAAATGTACAATTCACTTATTTTGATACTTCCTGTTGCCTGACAAGTAAGTAATCTCAAACATTTTTTCCAAATTTCTTAAGCTTAAAAATTTAAAAAAAAATTTACAACTTCAATTATCACTAAATTCTCTTTTCAACTAGATCACTTACTTTCAGGTGAGCACTGATGATGACGAAAGTCGAAAGGGCTCTACAAGAATTTTAAAATATTATACCCTTTAATACAAAACCTCTTCGATTCATTAATACTTTCTTGTTCAGACCATAGATATATTCTTTTCAATATTGAAACAGGTAAGACCAGTAGTGGAATATCACGACTCAAAATGTACTGATTGGAAGGAGTATGAAAACTCTCTCCAATCGTACTTTGAGGACGGATTCACTACTATTCACAGTTGTAATGATATGGATCTGTATCCGCGAAGCAGTGATCTCATCCTATCATGAGAACTGTCCACTGAGAGTCAAAAGAGACTCTTCTTGGTGGAACAAAACCCTGGAAAGTAAAACAGAAGAAGTTCGACGACTATTCAATCGAGCTAAAGAGTCAGGTAACTGGGAGCTTTATAAAACCACTCTAATGACATACAACAAAGAAATTAGAAAGGCGAACGGAAGTCTTAGAGGAAGTTCTGTGACAGTATCTTTGATTTACCTCGCAGCACAAGAATTCACAAGATTCTCTCTAAAGAGCCGACTGCTGAAATTGGGTCGCTTAAACGACCCGATGGAACATTTACGACCTCTAGTAAAGAAACGTTAGCGCTTTTGATAGAAAATCACTTTCCTGGAAATCTGACTCTTGATAACAACAGGTCGCCCATCTTCGAGGGCGCTAAACGCCCAAAAAAGAACGACTGGGACGTCGCAAAAAAGATTATCACAGCACCGGCAGTTGAATGGGCTATCAAGTCTTTTCAGCCCTTCAAATCTACCAGAGAGGGTGGTATATTTCCAGCTCTTCTTCAAAACGAACTGGAAATAATTTTACATATACTCACAAAACTGTATAGAGCTAGTCTGGCGTGGAACTATATACCACCCAGTTGGTTGGCAGCAAGGGTGGTATATATACCTAAAGTGAGCCGGAGAGACCCACAATCCAAATCGGTACGACCAACAGGCTGACATCCTTCCTGCTGAAAGGACTTGAGAGGATACTGGACGGACATATCAGGAGGGTAGCATTATATGCATCCCCCCTGAATAACCACCGGTATGCTTATCAAATGGCAAATCGACAGATTCAGCATTAAACAACCTCGTTGAGAAAATCTCCCAATACCTTGACAACAAGGAGATTGCGGTTGCTGTATTTCTTGATATTGAAGGAGCATTTGACAATGCACTACCTAAATCTATAGGATTTTCTCTGGCTAGGAAGGGTATAGAATCAATCATAACTAGCTGGATCAATGCCATGCTAGTAAACAGAATTGCAACTACGACTCTTCAAGACGAGGCTATCAGAGTCAGGGTCACCAGGGGCTGCCCGCGAAGTGGAGTACTATCTCCCCTTCTGTGGTCGCTCCTAGAGGATAGTCTGCTTGATGCCCTCGACAGAAGAAAAGCTGATCTGCAAGCTTATGCAGATGACCTTGTCATCCTGGCAAGGTCCACGTCGGGTAGCAAAAACCATGGAGAGCAACAAAACCATGGAGATCCTTCTAGACCCACCTCCTCTCCACATTTTTCTGGAGGGAGTGGCTAGATGGGCTGCATACAGACTTGTGCACAGTGCCAATTGCACAAATCAATTCAATGCAGAGTGCAACAGACTGTTGTTTGACATTGGAAGCCACAGCATTCTGAAAATGACCTCTGACTTTATGCCTCCAACTGTCAACTACGAACTGCTTATAAATTACTATTCCCGAGTAGAGATGACTGAATCCTCCTGGAGAAGGAAATATTAAGAGCAGATAGTTGTTGGTTCACAAATGGATCGAAAACATCTTCCGGTTCTGGTGCAGGTGTTTTCAGTCGCAGACCCAGAACAGAGTTATCTACCAGCCTAGGAACTTATGCGACTGTATTTCAAGCGGACATTTACGCTATTGAATTGTATGCGGAGAGATTGGGTAAATCGAACCTCACACACAAGTCAATATAAATATTTTCGGACAGTCAAGCGGCGTTGGAAGCTCTTGGCTCCTACCGAGCAACGTCTAAGTTGGTAGCAATTTGCCAAAAACAACTCTCCTCGATAGGAAGACTTAACCAGATTGTCTCTGGTCTGGATTCCTGGCCATACTGGCCTGCTGCTGCTGGATGGCAAGAAGATTTATGGACTTCTGGCAGAATCTTCCAGGATTGGCCACTCCAAGGCGTTCATTCACCCTTCGAAGCTTGATTCCAAACAGTTGTGGGACTACAGTAGGGATGAACTACGATGTCTAACAGGCTTTCTTACAGGTCACGGTCATTTGAATCATCATATGCAGTGACTTGGACTGTCGAAAGACAGTGTGTGTCGCCTCTGTCTGGAAAATGATGAAACAGCAGAGCATTTACTTTGTGCCTGCCCCGCTGGGGACCGAATCAGATTCTTTGAGTTTGGCAGATCAGTACTCTCACCATCTAACCTGAAAAACCACTCACCATACAAACTAACCGGCTTCGTTAAGAAGATGAGTTTATTTTGCCAAGTGTGAATAGGTGTTAGCCACAATAAACCCTTGTGGGTTGCGATGGAAGATCGAATAGACCCACTCACTCTAGACCTACCTACGTTTCCAAAAACACTTCATTGTGAGATTTTTACAAAACAGTTTTACAAAAACGCAACAAGTGTTTCGCCATACAATGGCTTCTTTGGGCGTTTCTTCACTTTACTTGAACTACGTTGATCTCTCTTGCTATCAATAAAATGAAAGTTCCTGATTTAGTGAGGCATAGGCGCTTCTATGAAAATATCAAAATATGAGTTATTGTTATTGATTCATTTGATGATCTGAAGAGTGTTCACCAAACTCTATTTTGAAGTGGCGAAATGTAATTAAAAACAATAAAGGATATTCATTTTATACACATTTGAATATCTTCATTGATCTTAGTAATCTTTAGGAATGAGGAAATTCAAACCTGCACCCTTTTTTTGTTCGGATTCATGGTTATTTCATTTCTAATCAAACCAAAATTGTATATGTTTGGAAGTTTTGGAAATATATTGTTATATACTTTTCCTTCCTTCACTGAATTCCATGTTCATGTGGCGAAATATAATAAAAAATAAATATATTTATATTATAGAGATTTGAATATCTTCATTGATCTCAATGAACTTCATCAATGAGAGAATTCAAACCTGCAACTGTTTTTTGTAAGAATTTACAGTGAGTACAGTCCTAATTACACATGAAATTTTTGGAAATATATCATTATGTACTTTTGCTCGACAGTGTTTCAAAAGTTCATAAGCTCATAGAAATATGATAGTTCAAATTTTCTCAATATACTCGTACATGCCAGTGAATCAAAAACTTTCCGCCTTCTCACGGGTATCTTTCGAAGGAAAGTATAATACCAATGGAATTTTAAAAAAGCAACAAAATTAAAGATATATTCTCAGAATAATTGGAAATAGTCTTGGAAATATATATTTCAATGTTATTTTAGTAGTAGCGATATCTTTGATTTGATATCTAGTATACCTATTACGGCAATTGAATAGCACTCAGGTACTTGATCATATTGATAATCAGAAATATTTTTCATCGTTCCTATAAAAACATTCTTCCTGATACCAAAAATATCACCTAGGTGGTCTTTATAGAACTGTTGAAGTTGAAAGAATTGTATCAAAAAAGTTCCAATTTTCGTTTTCTGTACTATATGAAACATTGAATTTTGATAAGTCAATAAGAAATACTTTGAATAGTGAAGACGAATTAATGAAACTATCGTTGAGCGTTTCTTAGAATATCCCAGAAAAATCATACTTTCAGTATCACAAATTACAAGTATTTCGTGAAAAATGAACTGAAAATATTAAAGAATCGTCACAAATCAGAACAGATTCCATTAAATTCCAGTCACAGCATAAATTTTCAGTTCCCACCAAATGAGCTATGGCGAATTAGGTTATCGTCGGTTGTTATTCGTTGAAAGTCAGCATTTTCCATCCGATAACAAGTAACGTCATAATATGTTATCAAATAATATATTCGCTTAAAAATACTTTTGCGACTGTGCAATTCACTCTCCACTGGTTTTTCGTTAAACTATCCCTCTCGCCATACTGAGCTGCGATACCTATACAGTTGTGTTCATTACAGTATACATAACTTTTGTTTCACTAAAATTTTTGAAAATAATTGAAGATAAAATATGTCTGACAGTGATGATTTTGAAAGTGGGAGTGTGCAGCCTCCTGCAAAGGAAGCGGAATCACACTACGATATACTATCAAGTCATCAGTAAGTTGATTATATTTTTATTTTTTTTAAATGAAGTGTGCATTCATCTGTGTATTTAACACGGATAGAATTTGTTATCTCTAATCCCAAGTCTGTACTAATTATTATGAGTAAGTTTCAAATATCGCAAGGATGTACGTAAAGCATTTATTAGATTTTTTCCAAACTGTCTTGATCGATACTGTTTCTGATTCGATTGTCAAAAGTTTAGACGGCATTGAACCCTAAACTTATAAGAACAAGATATACTGTGCTAGAGAACAATCTCCATATTGAAAGACAGAAATTGTTCTGAACAAGTACATAATATCCCCAACTTGCAAAATTGGATATCTAATAATTCCCCAATAGTCCCTGTTTTGTCCTATTGACATTTGAACATCTAGAGAGAGTCTTGGGAAGTCAAGAAATGATATTTTTTCCGTTGCCCGATAGGAAAATTGTGACACTAACCAACATTTTGCGGATATGAGACATAATTCGTTTCGAGAGTTCAAAATGGAATTAATGTGATTTGGATTGGCTGAGCATTATTATCTTGAACTGCATACTATCACTTTCAGAAAATGTTCCTCAGACTCTTCATAGGTTGTTGGTGGCTTGTAAGTGAGTATGGAAGAATATCTGCACCACCAAAATTTCTAATTAATTTACAAGATACAAAATATTTTTTCCTACAATTGCAGAATGTTTACAGTTTAATTTTTCTAATGTTTTTTCTTGGTATATCCACTCTATTGGTTTCACAATTAGTAAATGAATATTCATCTTTTATACAACTACTAATCTAAATTTTCAGATAAAATTTCAGCCAGTCTGGTCGCAGCTGGAAAAAATGCCTCACAAATGAGATTAGCAGTAAACAGTTTTTTAACGAAAATTAATAAGAAAAGCATCCATCGGACAATTATTCGAGCCCAATAATCCAATGTGCATAAAATATCCAGAAGTAATCAAGAAAAGGAGAATTTGTCCAAATGAGAAAGAAATAGAAAAACATGAAAGTGGGCCCAAAACATTATAAGGAAAACGGTCGCTTCGAAGGGTTTCCTCACCTGGTTTTGATCCAGGCACGCCCTTTCGCGTGAACTTTCACTTCAACTTCCAGACACTCCGTATTCAAGAGTTTCGTGGAATGTAACTCCTCCGAAATATATCTTCTACGACATCCGCGTAATGTATTTAGCCTGAAAGAGTGCTCATGTAGGTAAGGTGGTTGGATAGACAGCGGCCCGCCATAAACAAGCAAGAGACCGAGCAGGGCCGCTTTCAGAACTGCGTGAAATCTCTTGTATTCTGCAAAGCCAGAGAAGGGAACACACAACGTTGGATATACCGTTGGAATAATACTGAAACTTTTTGATCCAAACCAAAAATTAATTTCATTACTTCAAAGAGTACTTTTGGAAACATGCTTTGGTTACAAAACTTATTCGAAGCCAAAAGGTTTTTGAGCTTTCATCTGACTGATGACATTTTTTCATTAACGATTCATCTGCCAGAGAAATATTATTCAATCAGCTATTTTAATGATAAGTTTTTTCAATATCAAGAAAATTATCCACAGAATTGATGACCAATTTGTTCCACTACTTTCAATGAAAAACTTTGTTCAATCGTCTCCAGAATACATTTTACACCACATTTATTGTTTATTATAATTTAGGTAATGATTATTCATCTTTTTAATTATTAATAATTTCTAGGGATTCCAGAAGGTTTAATTTTTGTACTTTATTATCTGTTCTTACTATTTCGCAGTTCATATCACAGTTCATGGTTAGTCCACAACAAGTGGCATGAGAAGGTTAAATTGGTTTTCTTTACTTAAAAAACATTTTCGTGTTCGTAAATTCTGGTTTTGAATCGCTGGAAATTAAATTCATTTGGAAAAACGTTGTCATAAATGCAGTTCTCCAAATGAATGAGTTCTTGAACAGTGGAGTTCGAGGTGTACTAAGTTGAATCTCAAAACGATGAGTAGCCATAGTCCGTCGCGTATTTCTGATATGTACCACTCTTGATGGAATAAAATGTGCTAAGTCACTTGAACACCTCCCGTGAAAGTATTTATGAAGAGAGACAAATCTCCAATTTTTCTTCGATGTTCCAGACTATCAAGGTTGCAAGTGATGTTCATGTCTTCAATCAGGCAAATGGCTCTTTTCTGGATGGAGCCCAGCAGCTTCAGGGTATGCTTAGGGTAACTTGTTTTTTATGTATATCTAATGTGTTATCAGTTTCGTATGTTGATGTTCTATTTAGTAGTAGTCTACTAATCTTTTTTCATGACTTTTCTGTATGTTAGTGTTTTGAAAGAATTATTATTGTAGATACAAATTTACAATACAACTTAATTCACCAAAATTTTCGGATCTGACAATCGCCAAAATTTTCGGATCTGACAATCGCCAAAATCTAAAACGAACCGCACTTTCCGGTTTCAAGGGTGAGAATATAAGAAAAAATGCATGATGGCACTCCTAGGGTCGAAATACTCTGGAGGTAAAATAGCTCCTCAATCGGTGGGGGCTGATTCAAGGGCATCATCCTGCAGAAGTTATTCAAAAACCACCAGCCAACAGGGAAATAGCATGGAAACTGCAGTTGCTAAGAGGCCCACTAGCAACTTCAAAATCTATTTTTGCAAACATCAGAGGACTCAACTTAAATATAAACTCAGTACAACATCTGCAATCAAATAGTCCTCATATTTTTGCTCTCACAGAAACCAAAGTCAGTGCTTCAACAAACCTCGTCAATTTTCTATACCAGGCTATAATTTCCACTCCTGATTCGGACGTAAGTTTGGAATATCTCTCTTTATCAGAACGATCTCTCCTGTCAACGAAAGGAAATGCTGGAACCCCGAAACTTTGATGTTGATAATATCACAGTTCACCAAAAATTCATTTGCTGCATATTTAGTCCACCTAGCTATACAGAATATTGGCCCATATTCTCTTCATTTACAAACAACATTGACTTTCTACTAATCAATCATCCCTGTGTCAAAATTTCCATATTCGGTGACTTCAATTCCACAATATCGAATGTCTCAAATTTTCGAATATCAATGATGAACCAGGTCGCGAAGCTGAGTGTTTTGAAATAAGCAGCGGACTTACTCAGACTATAAACGTGCCAACCAGTATTCGTGATCGTCTTCTGGATCTACACCTAACAACCAATCCAGAAATTTACAGTCACCGTAAGATCTTCATTGGGCTATTCTGACCACAGACTCATTTCAGTGTTAAGTGAATCACCGATGAATGTTGAGAACAATCTAAGCCGCGCAAAGTTTGGCATTACAGATCAGATGAATGGGAGGATCCTATTGCTAATATTAATAAGATTTTAGATTCAACTTTCCGATGCAATTCATTTTTCCCATCTTGACCTAGCACAAGAGTATTATTGAACACGGCTCAGTTTCTTCCACCACGAATACAGGGCAATATCGAATGACCAGATTGCTCAAGGGCTTCAACTATGGGTATGATAGTTGAATTTTTTTTAGTTCATTTGGACCATATTATTATTATTCTGGGAAAAAGTTTGATGGATCACAACAAAAATTCAAGGAAAGTTTTGCACAGGTTGCGAAAGGTAAAACTCAACCCGAGCAAATGTAAATGTAATGTACCCCTGATGTAAATCTACAGAAGGTGTACCCTGCAGCAACGGGGAAGGGTTACAGTGATAGCGACGATGAATGCGTCGGACCTAGGGGGATAGTGACCAGAGCCTTGGTACACTAGAACCCTGTGAGCGGAACAAGTACTGTCCTATTGGGGCCATGGTGGCGTGCCAAGACACGAGCTTCAGTACAAGGACGGCCCACTCAGAATGAACATTGAGAAAACGTGGAAAAACATTGGTTTTCCCAAGTATTTCAGCTTAGTTTTGAAAATCAAGATATGAAATGTCGTTTCCTAAGCGATAGAAAAATATTTTGCAAGCCTTCGCCAAATTTTTAAATAGGGAAAAAGTCGATTTTATGAAAAATGGCTTTTTTCAGTTATCTAGATAGGGAAATCGTGCTTTCTTCAAAGAAGCATCGATAGAGATTCTTAGTAGCTATCGTTTGACACCTCGATCACTCTCGATCAGTGCTCGTGGTTTAATTTTTATTAGCATTTGAGTTTTGAAAAATATTGCATTTTTCAAACGCATTTTTCTGCAAGAAGGAATGGGAATATCGAGACGCGGCATATGACTTTTTGTCTCAGGATGCTGAGTTCTATATGAAATTGAGGAAAATGAAAATATAGAATTTTCGCGATTTTCCGAAAATTTCCGAGCAAGGTCGAAGACTGTTTGATTTCATTTATCGAAGAACGCAAATTGAGGAAGTGAAACGATATATGGAAAACATGAAATAGGAACAGCGGCATATAGACGTCAATGGAAAGTAGCAGAGCGGTATTCCTACTTCAAAGCCCAGCGCCTGCATAAAAACAGGTTATAAAAGCTGGCAAATACATACGAAATGAGTTTTTTTCGTTGTGTAAATATTGAATCTAGGTCAGGCTGGATCGCACGACTTTTGCGATCGCCGATTGGCTGAAAGTGGAGCGGAAGAGAGCCCGTTTATTTTGCATAAATATACGAAGTTCCGAGCCACAATAGTTAGTTGAAGTTTGAACATCGAGCGAGTAGCAGTCATCTTGAAAATCCGAAGATTTTTTGAAAGTTTGAAGCTGCGGTCGGGATTTATTAAATGAATTCAAATCTCTGGTTCTTTTCAGAACTCAATAGAGACAAATCACAGCACAGGAGTCTTCAGGGATCTGCGGTTATCATTAATCAGTGGAATTGGAAGAATTTTTACTGGAATCAGGAATCTCTAGGACCAATAGAGATCAAATCGGAGCAGCTCAGTGGCTGAACATTTATTCAAGGAATTCTAGGATTGTGGAAACTCTGGGACTTAACAGAGCTTATACTGGAGCAGATTACTGCTTGGATAATTCATTGAAGTATTTAATCATAGCTTACGTTTGTCCAGATTCCTTTTGGGACTCCGCCAGAGGAAAGCAGACCAAATCCTGCAAAGGAAGAGCAGGTCCCTACTGAAGTTGCCCGGTCTCACTCCACCCGACCACCTTGCGGTGTTAAACGGTCGTGGTGTTTAGAAATAAACTCGGAGGGTCAAGACATTATTAGTAACGTCCTTCGGGCGAACGACTCAACCTAACCGTTGGGACCTTCCAGGATCACGATACCTTTTTACCTTATCCTGTGAGCGGCTAGGATGAGGGCCGCTGGTGAGGGTGCTCTTCAACCCTTAGGCTCCTTGTTCCTAAATCACTAGCTCAGTTCACCCTGTAGGCCTTGGATAGGAAAAATCAGTTTCGCGATCCAAGGGTGAACTTTGAAATATTAGATTTCCGTGAATTCTTCCCTCTATTTCCTCGTCAGAGCCATTTTAGGGAAACTTTGAAATCGAAATGCAGACTAGAGCAAGACAAGCGCGAGCGCAGCTTGCAGAAAATACACCAGTGAGACCACAAGTTCTTCGTCAGAGACGCTTAGCCGCCTGAGTGCGACTTCTACAAGCAGACGCGGAATCCCCTAGGAATCTGTTTTCGCAGGCAACAGAATTCCGAGAACTTCGGTAGAGTCGGTCAGTCTGAGGGTAGACTCTACTCAACGTAAACCTTTTGCGAACGAGGACACAAGTACCTCTCCCGTGGTGGCAGAGCGACAAACCCTGGTCATTGGTGGCTTTTCCGCAAGTCGAGTAGATAGAGAACTCGACATGACACAAAGGACAGATTTCTCAAATCGCGGTAACAACTCGGCTTATCAAACAGTATTAAATCGCATTAGGTACGGAACAAATGCAAAAATCAAGGATTTTTGCCGACGGCGACAACCGGAAGGATTTTTCCCTCCGAAACCGATAGTTCTGCCTGAATGCGATCCATTGAGGCACACTATGGAGGAGTTACCCATTCATGAGGTAACCCCGAGTCCAAGAATACACAGGGTGTAGTCATCCTGCGGAAACTGAAATTGTGAGAGAAACATTGCCATTGTCAAACCCGACAAGAGGATCATGCCATAGCGGACAAGACTTCCGAAACAGCGAGAGTTTCGAAAGAAATACCACCGGACAGAACTTTCGGAACAAGGAAATTTTCGAGAGGCGCGGTGAAGGACAGCGTTTTCAGAGCAAAGAAGGCTTTGGAGATGCTGGCGATAGGGAATTGAGCGACGAAGCACAGGTCGTCCGACGCCAGGCGTCGCGATGCCCCCAGGGGGTAACACTTAGCGATCCCTGGAAGGAGAAGGGTGCGTTGCGCACATGAGCGTCTCGTACCCAGTTCAAGCCAAATACTGACGACCTAGCGGAAGCTAGGGGGTGGTGGAATGCCAAGGAGTCACCCTGAAGCCGAGAGAGGCTTCAGGGTGACTCATCGCGGGGTCAGTAGCTCTATAACGAATTCCAATTCCCAGAAGAGCTAACTGAAGCAAACCAACCTCCCGTCGTACCTAGACAGGAACTGAGTCCTGAAATCCCTAACAGCCAGCCGGCCGTTACGGCGAAGGGTAAATGCGGTCGATGGGGGCTGAGTCGCGGGACACGCCCCCTCAAGCGGACCCTTTTACCTCGGTATAGGACAAGTTCTTATGGCAAAAATTTATATAAACTGATAGTGAATGCTATTTTTGAGAAAACGATGAGGAACATTCGGTTACACAGAGTGGTCAAACTTGTGAATTCCTAGAGCGATCGTTATGGCGCCAAAAATTTAATTGCGAGCCCATGAGTCGAATTGTTTTCGATACAGACTTAGTGGCTGTTGAATTGAGAAAGACTGAACTTGTTTTCAATAAACCTCTATACATCGGAATGGCAATATATTAGATATTTCAAAAACATGCATGTTTGATTTCCATTACGATTTCATGGTGCAAGTTAATGTATACAGATACAGACAGCTTCATCTACGAAATAACTTGTGAAGATGTCTATTCCGAACTTATTAAGAAGAACCTACCAAAATTTGATACTTCCGATTATTTGCCCGATAATATGTTTCAAATTCCACTTGTGAATAAAAAAATTCCTGGGTTAATTAAAGATGAAGCAAATGGTAAAATCATCACGCACCTACCATGTACACCAACAAGGTGCAGGGTGGAAAAGTTATTGAAGAATCAAACTGAATTCGATATAATGTAGTCAAAAATAAAATTGATTTCAAAGATTATATCGATTGTCTCAAAAAATTTGAAGAAAACATATGTGAGCAGTTTACTATTCGATCATACGCTCACAACGTTTTCAGTATCAAGCAGGTGAAAATAGGCTTAAGTCCACACGACAATAAACGAAAATTAATCCCCAAATCATCCGACACTTCACCTTTGGGCACTATAGCTTGAAATAAGGTTATCATTTGGACTTTATTTCTATTGATGTGATTCATTGAAAAATTTTGTTCTTGTTTGAATATGTCTGATAGGTGTGTGTTACTCTGAGAATTTTCAACAGCGGTAAGAGTCCACCAACTTTGCAAGAATTGACTGCAAACAGAAATATGTATGAGTATTTCAGTTTTTGTATACTACTTATTATTGTACATGTACACGTTGATATAATTTGAATGAAATATATTGAAATTTTGTATACTTATTTATTGTTGTACACACACGTTGATATAATTTGAATAAAATATATATTGAAATTTTGGTATTATCGCAATGTGAAATTCAAACAATCTGCATGGGTACGTCCCTACATTTTTAATCTTCCTCTTTGAAGATGATCACTTGGTGATCAAAACACGTGTCGAGGTGTTGAAAATAACGATTTGGTGTTGGGAAAAAACTCCAGTAATATTCCCTACATCGAGTTGAATACTCGTCTAAGGGCTGCAGCCACCAGTTCTTTTTGCAAAAATCTATATAAACTATTATGCTATTTTTGGAAAAACGATGGAAAACATTCGGTTACACAGGGTGGTTAAACTTGTGAATTTCTGGAACGGTCGTTATGGCGACAAAAATTTAATTGCGAGCCCCCGATTTCAGAGTCGAACCGTTTTCCATACAGACTTAGTGCCTATTGAATTGAGAAAGACTGAACTTGTTTTCAATAAATCTCTGTATATCGGAATGGCAATATCAGATATTTCAAAAATATGCATGTTTGATTTCTATTACGATTTCATGGTGCCCAATCCAGTTATAGGAAATTTCAAGTTAATGTCTACACATACAGCTAGATCCATCTACGAAATGAAGTGGGAAGATGTCTTCTCAGAACTCTATGAAAATAACCTATCAAAATCTGATACTTTCGATTATTCGCCCGATAATAAGTTTCAAATTCCACTTGTGAATAAAAAAGTTCCTGGGTTAATGAAAGATGAAGTAAATGGAGCACTTCGAAGGGTTAAGTTCCAAAATGCACACCTACAACGTGCAGTGGTGGAAAAGTTATCAAAAAATCAAACGGAATTCGATATAATGTAGTTGAAATTGAAATTAATTTCAAAGATTATATTGATTGTCTCAGAAATTTTAAAGAAAAAAATATGTGAGCATACTACGCTCACAACGTTTTGAATATCAAGCAGGTAAAAAAAGGTTACGTTCACTCGACGACAAAAGAAAATTAATCCCCAAATCATTCGACACTTTACTTTGGGGGCACTATAGCTTGAAATGAGGTTGTCATTTGGATTTTCTCTTTATTGAAAATTGTTGTCTTTGACTCTGAGAATTTTCAACATCGGTCCTACCGATGTCCACCAACCAACTTTGCAAGAATTGAGTGCAAACAAAAATATGTCTGAATATTTCGTTTTTGTATACTATCAATTATTGTACACGCACACATGGATATAATTTTGATGAAATATCTCGAAATTTTGTATACTTTATTGTTGTACACACACGTTGATATAATTTGAATAAAATATATATTGAAATTTTAGTATTTTATTGCATCATACCCCTTTTTATTGAATTTTTTTTCCATCTCATACATCAAATGAAACAAATGTTACAATATTTTCTCATTTATTACATAAATCATATACTATTTTCTGTTTATAATAAAATAAATATTCACGTAAAGCATTAGCATACAGACTATCTAAAGCTGAAGCTTGACAAAAATCTATGATTTTTTCCAAAGTTAAATTAGTTTTATTTTCACGTAATCATGATTGTATTAAAACACCTCGATAATAATCACAAAAATTCAAAGCATCCAGCAATGCGATACGGTCAGAGAGCACACCAAGGTGAGTATTCAGGATCTCGTTTACATCTCGTTGATACAGCTTCATGTTCGTGGTATCCTTGGAAATAGAAACTTGATTGGCATTACTTCATTTATGCCTGACTCAACATTGTCATCTTGTTCGTCCTCTGCATACCCACTGAAGACGTTTTCATCATCATCCTCATCTGTACCTGCAACATGTACGAGGGATTGGAATGGAGTCGTTTCAGGCTCTTCCACTACCTCTTGTTTGAGTTCGGTTTTTGCCTCAGTTTTCAATGGGATGATACCTGATCGTGTTGTTTTATTTTCTATTTTTCTCAATGGAATAGACAGACGTTTGAAAAATCTTTGCAATGACTCATCTTTTTCGGATTTATCCAATTTCAGAGCCAAATATTTTTTTCGAATAATGCGTGCAATTTCGTTGATTTTATTCTTTCGAATAACATCAACTCTTTGTTTTTTTTTTAATTCATCAATTCGCATCAACCGCTAGGGTTATTAGCGACAGATCAGTACATATTGAAAAATGCTGGTAATGTTTGGTACAAAATATTGTTTTAAATACGTTGCAATAGATTAATATTGTTCATAAATGAAAACAGTTTCCTAAAATTGCAATTTTCACCCAAAATATCTTCTATTGTCTCTGAAAACTGATGATTCACCCTTTCTTGATGGTACAGTGGGCACTCACATAATATATGTTTCACGGTTAGAGTCGTATCACATAGATAGCACACAGGTTCGGTGGAGCGAGTGCTGAGATAGTCGTGAGTGATTCTAGTATGGCCTAATCTCAGTCGTGTAAGCACAACTTGATGTTTTCTGTTGTTCGGAATGGATTTGTAAGGGCAAATACTCTTCTTCACTTCATGTAGTTTGGAGTTGGAGGTGTCCCATTCAAATTGTCTTGATTTGTTTTGAAGGTGTTTTAAGAAGACCTTCATGTCTGACGGTATTATAGCTGGAAGAGCTGTGATTTCGCCTTCAGTAATCGCTCTCTTAGCTAACAAATCAGCTCTCTCATTACCTATAATTCCACAATGTGAAGGGACCCATAAAAGTCTCAAGTTGATTCCGTTATTAGAGATTCTTCGGAGTTCATGTTTTATCGATATGAGGATCGGATGGCTGGGATAGAGTTCAGGAAGAGCGGATAAAGAGCTGAGGGAATCCGTGATAATAAGACATCGTTCAATATTTTCTTCATTTGCAAACTGCATGGCTCTCCATACCGCATAGAGTTCTCCCGTAAAGACTGTGGCTGTTTCTGGAAGTTTGAATATAACTTGATGGTTGTCTGTGGTAAAAGCAGCTCCTGTCCCTTCTTCTGTTTTCGAAGCATCTGTATAATTGCAGGTGTATCCAGCATATGTCAAGAGATGGTGATGAAAAGTTTTCGATATTGTTTGGGTGTTTCTCTCAGATTTTTTCAGGAAAGTTAAGCTAGTGTCACACTCTGGAGGAGAAATGAGCCAGGGAGGAGAAGGGGGGTTTATTAGGTTCGTATTCGCTGGAATAGATATACCACTATCGGATAGATACCTGTTCACTCTTCCGTAGAGGGGTAAATCTGTTCTGGGGTTTCTCTGGAAAGTGTTTTTGAAACGGTTGGCTATAGTGTTGAAGTGAACAGGATTTGTTGGATTCGAGGCTACTGAGAAGGCATATTGAAGTGTAAGGTACTGTCTTCTGGAAGTTAAATATGGTTCTCCAGCTAAGCACTGTAGACTGGTTATCGGGCTGGTACAAAAAGCTCCCAAAGCTATCCTTAGTGCATTGTTCTGTATCACGTCTAGATTTCTGAGCACTGTATCTTTAGCTGTGTTATAAACGATGGCACCGTAATCCAACCTGGACCGAATGAGGGTTCCGTAAATGTTAAGTAATATTGTGGTGTCCGCTCCCCAATCTTTGGATGCAATTGTCTTCATGAGGTCGAGGCTTCTCTGACAGGATTTCTTCAGGTACATGATGTGAGATTTCCAGTTGAGTTTATTGTCGAATATCATGCCTAAAAACTTCATGTTGTCAACATATTCGATAGGGCTGTTGTGGAGAATAAAATCTTTTGGATTGTCCTGTTTTGTTTTTGAGAAAATCATGTATTTAGTTATGCTGTGAGAGAGTTTTAGACCGATTTCGAGTGACCATTGCTCCAAATTCCTCAAAGCTGTCTGAAGACCTGTGTTCATGGTTGTTTGGATTCGGCCTTTCGTATATATGACTAGGTCATCTGCGTATAGTCTTGCCTTGATTGGGGATTTGCATCTATCGAGTATGTTGTTGATTGCCACCAAAAATAAAGTGACGCTCAATGGGGACCCTTGTGGTATACCGTTTTCCTGGATTTTTGAGCTCGATAGGTGTCCATTGGCTCTCACCTGAAAGCTCCGTTCGTGAAGAAAGTTGGATACGAAACTCAAGATATTTCCTCTTATGGACCAGCTCCACAGGGTTTTAATGATTTAATATCGCCAAACAGTATCGTAAGCCTTGGTTATAGCGAAGAATATTGCGATGCACATCTGTTTATTGGCGAAAGCTTCATGAATGTAGGATTCCAAGTCCACAAGGTTGTCTACAGTAGATCTTTTTTCAATGTTTTCATGATGGTGAATTGTAATTGTCTCGTATCAATTGCTTGGGGATTTTAGAATATATCTGGCAAAGATAGGCGGCGTCAATGTTCTTATGCCTACATATAAAATAATTTCGCAAATTTTCTGTTGACCATCACATGCGACATCATCAAAAATAAATATGGAATTTGATTTGGCTTCGTGAGGGCCTCATTTTCCGTGAATAATAAATATCCCAACCCTTCGACTTTACTGAAAACTTCTTGAACCACTTGATATCTAGAATTGATACAATGATTTTGAATATACGTAGATATTTTAAAATTTAGGGCCATTCGGGTGGAATAACAATGTTAAGATAGCGTTTTTCTTTCCACAACAACTCGGCTCACAAATTATTGCCCGAAACAAATTGGGCAATAATATGCTTCCTAACCATATCATTCTTCATTAAAAAAGTCTAAATTTTCAATAGGTAATGTCTTGTCTGGTTGAACGACTTTCATGATATGGTGTTGGACAATGAGTGCGCTACGGTTATGATTAAAAATATCACAATCATCACCCAATCATTCTCAATGTTGACTTACTCCGGTGCACGTGTCGTCAATTCGCTCATCAAGAAGCTCCCATTTGAATTACATCTATCTGGTTATAAGTTTTGCGGACCAGGCACCAAATTGAAAAAGAGATTGGAACGCGGTGACACCGGTGTAAATCTTTTGGACGAATATTGTAAAGAACACGATATGGCGTACTCTCAAAGCGACTCCTTAGAAGACCGTCATAAAGCAGATCAAGTGTTGGAAAATAGAGCTTGGGAACACGTTAAATCGAATGACGCTAGATTTGGTGAAGAACCTGCAGCTTGACTCGTAACTACAACAATGAAAGCGAAAGCTAAGCTCGGCATGGGGTTGTCCTTTGGTCGTAATATGCTTCAAAAAATTACTAAAAATTAGAAGCCATATCCTACCAATATTAAGAAATCAGTGCTTACACTTTGCGAGCTGCTAAAATGGTATTGAGTCAAGCTGGAGGACTCAATACGGATACCTAGGATAATCCCATTCGAAGCACACTCTGGAGGAATCCTACCACTCATACCTAAATTCGCTGCCCTTTCAGCTTTGGGTTCGTTGGCAGGTGGAGCAGGCGCTATTGCGAAAATGCCAAAAAAGAAACTCGAAGAAGATCAACGTGACAATAAAGCTATGGAAAATTTGGTCTTTCCCTAAAGAAACAACATCAACGCAAAGGGCGTTGATGTTGACTTCAAAGGGCTATCCCACAGAACATCATATTATTCTTAAATTCAGAAATGTGCCCATCAACTGAAAATTTCACATTTTCGTGAAGTCTTTATGCTTGAAACGTTTCCAACGTGTGGCCCTCGGCTGCGAGAATATGCTGTATTGAACTTGGATTCTCAATTGAATGCAGGCACTCATTGGGTAGCTTACATTATAAACGGCAATACTGTACAATAGGTTGATAGTTTCGGTAATCTCAAACCTCCTGTCGTCAAACAAAACTAGTTTGGAATTTCACGAGATCCAGTACAAGGACCGCCCACTCAGAATGAACATTAAAAAAACGTGGAGAAACATTGGTTTTCCCAAGGTATATCAGCTTAGTTTTGAAAATCAAGATATGAAATGTCGTTTCCTAAGCGATAGAAAAATCTTTTGCAAGATTAGTAGCCTTCGCCAAATTTTTAAATAGGGAAAAAGCTGATTTTATGGAAAATGGCTTTTTCAGCTAGATAGATAGGAAAATCATACTTTCTTCAGAGAAGTATCGATAGAGATTCTTAGTAGCTATCGTTTGACACCTCGATCACGTTTCTAATGCTCGTGGTTTAATTTTTATTAGCATTCGAGTTTTGAAAAATATAACATTTTTCAAATGCATTTTTTGCAAGACGGAATGGGAATATCGAGACGCGGCATAAGACATTTTGTCTTAGGACGCTAAGTTCTATATGGAATCGAGGAAAACGAAAATTCAGAATTTTCGCGATTTTCCGAAGATTTCCGAGCAAAGCCGAAGACTGTTTGATTTCATTTATCGAAGAACGCAAACTGAGAAAGTGAAACGATACATACAAGGAATGACACCGAAACAGCGGCATATAGACGTCAATGGAAAGTAGCAGAGAGGTATTCCTACTTCAAAGCCCAGCGCCTGAAGAAAAACAGGTCGTAAATGCTGGCAAATACACACGAAATGTGTTTTTTTCGTTGTGTACACATTGAATCTAGGTCAGGCAGGATCGCACGGCTTTTGCGATCGCCGATTGGCTGAAAGTGGCGCGGAAGTGAGCCCGTTTATTTAGCATAAATATACGGATTTCCAAGCCACGATAGTTAGTCGAAGTCTGAACATCGAGCGAGTAGCAGTCATCTTAAAAATCCGAAGGTATTTCGAAAGTTTGAAGCTGCGGTTGGGATCTATTGAATGAATTCAAGTCTCTGGTTCTTTTTAGAACTTAATAGAGACAAAGCACAGCACAGGAGTTTTCAAGGATCTGCGTTTATCATTAATTAGTGGAATTGTAGGAATTTTTACTGGAATCAGGAATTCCTAAGACCAATTGAGATTAAATCGGAGCAGACCAGTGGCTGGATACTTATTCGAGGAGTTCTAGGATTGTGGAAACTCTGATTTTTAACAGAGCTTATACTGGAGCAGATTACTGGTTGGATAACTTATTATACTGCATAATCATACCTTACATTTATCCAGGTTCCTTTTGGCACTCCGCTAGAGGAAAGCAGCCCAAATCCTGCAAATGAAGAGCAGGTCCCCACTAAAGTTGCCCGGTCTCACTCCACCCGATCACCTTGCGGTGTTAAACGATCGAGGTGTTTCGAGATTAAACTCGGGAGGGTCAAGACATCATTAGTTACGTCCTTCGGGCGAACGACTCAACCTAACCGTTGGGACCTTCCAGGATTACGATACCTTTCTACCTTATCCTGCGAGCGGCCCTCATCCTAGGGTGCTGTTCAACCGTTAGGCTCCTTGTTCCTGAATCACTAGCTCAGTTCACCCTGTAGGCTTTGGATAGGAAAGTAGCTTTCGCGATCCAAGGGTGAACTTAAAAATATTAGATTTCCGTGAATCCTTCCCTCTGACTATTTCCTAGTCAGAGTCATTTTAGGGAAATTTTGAAATCGAAATGCAGACTAGGGCAAGACAAGCGCGAGCGCAGCTTGCAGAAAATACACCAGTGCCAAGTCGCGAGACCACAAGCTTCTGTCAATCAAGTTCCTTGTCAGACACGTTTAGCCGCCTGAGTGCGACTTCTACAAGCAGACGCGGAACCCCTCAGGACTCTGTTTTCACAGAAAACAGTATTCCGAGAACTCCGGTAGAGTCGTCCAGTCTGAGGGTACACTCTACTCAACGTAAACCTTTTGCGCACGAGGACACCAGTACCTCTCCCGTGGTCGCAGATCCACAAACCCTAGGCATTGGTGGTTTTTCAGCAAGTCGAGTAGCTAGAAAACTCGACATGACACAAAGGCGGAGTCCTCAAGTCGCGAAAAACCTCCGCGAAATAGTGAAATTGTATTAAACCGCTTTAGGAATTTAAATACACCGAATACGTTGCGAATGGATCAAGAAACATTTGCAAGAGAACGTGAGCCAGTAAGGTACATGACGGAGGTGGTGCCCACTTATGTGGTAACCCCAAGTCCCAGAATACACAGGGTGTACAGCCATCCTGTGGAATCGGCGAAATTGCGAGTAACAATGCCATTGTCAAACCCGTCAAGAGGATCATGCCATAGCAGACAAGACTTTCGAAACAGCGAATGTTTCGAAAGAAGAACCACCGGACAGGACTTTCGAAACGAGGAAAGTTTCGAGAGGCGCGGTGAAGGACAGCGTTTCCAAAGCAAAGAAGGCTTTGGAGATGCTGGCAATACGGAATTGAGCGACGAAGCACAGGTCGTCCGACGCCAGGCGTCGCGATGCCCCCAGAGGGGAGCACTTAGCGATCCCTGGAAGGAGAAGGGTGCGTTGCGCACAGGAGGGCCTCGTACCCTGTTCGAGCCGGATACTGACGACCTAGCGGAAGCGGGGTGGTGGAATGCCAAGGAGTCACCCTGAAGCCGAGAGAGGCTTGGGGGTGGCCTCATAGCGGATTAAGTACCTCCATAATTGATATCAATTCCTAAAAGAGCTATCTGAAGCGAACCAACCTCCCGTCGGGAACTGAGTCCTAAAATCCCTGGGGCTCAGGTCAAGGAGGCCAGCCGGCCGTTACGGCGAAGGGTAAATGTGGTCGATGGGGGCGGAGTCGCGGGACACGCCCCCTCAAGAGAACCCCTATACCTCGATGGAGGTCACTCCAATGGAATTGGTAAGATATTTTGGAAAGGGTATAACGATTACATATAAAACGATACACATATGATCAGTATCAAAATTTTGACCAGAGTGATTGCGGACATCTGTGCCTACATTTCTGCTCCATAATGTCAATATTTGCGGGGTTCAACTGATGCTCTATTGAAAACTTCATCGATCTACTATTTGATTGAGTATGCTGAACCTTGGGAAATATCAGATGTTTGGCATAGATTACCAAAGGACTACCAACATCGAGTTGCTTTGCAGATTCATTCACCATGTTTCATCCATTATCAACATCCACCCACATCAGCTGCGTCATCACACAAAAAGCAATGTATTATGTTTCTGTGAGCTAACAAATAGAATGTTATTATTGTAGAAATAAATGATTTCCATTTAAAATGTCTTTGTTGTTTCAATAATCATTTAAGGATATCTGTATGTCTATGATATTAACGCTAACGAGTCGTTCTTTGACGCTCTCCATCGATTTCAATCCACCCATTCGATTAGATTCTGATTCTTAATATACTTTGGCTTTGCTGCTCAGTTTCCGTTCGTACAACAGTATACATTGAAGAAGGTACGAAATTCTACTACTACGAAAATGCTGACAAAACTAAAAAAAAAGTATTAATATCCATGTTGGATCTTAGGAAATTGGTGACATTGAAGAATTAATAAACAAATACATCTCACCTAAAACATCCAAGGAAAACCCTAAGGATTTTTTCTATCTCAAACCGAATAATAATACGCTGAAAACTGAAATATCCTGTCTTAAACACTCAATTAATTTCCGACCCGCAAAAAGCTTGGCTCACATACTGGGGTTTCCATCTACTCTTCTGGAACCAAACGTACATTACGAATCCGATCTACCTGTGGATGTCATTAAAGTACGCACCATACACATAGATATCAACATTACGATTGGAGCCTTCTACAACGACACACCGACTCATATGATATATGAATTTGCTGTTGGTGTTGATCCAGGGAACGCAATTGACGAAATACCTAATCACCCCATTCACCTACCTACTGCACATAGATAAAATAAACAATATTACCCTACGAGTTCAACCAACATTCTAGGCTTATTGATTTGCGAAACGAAGAATTAAGAGTTCGTTTGGAATTGAAGCGAAAGTATAGTGCTGACTATCTTTTAAAATAATTCACCTCCATACCCCAAGTCAGTCTTCACCAAGACCTTCACCAGTCGACAACTATTGACAATGGAAAATGAATTATTTCTGGAATCTCTTGGTTATGTGTTGTCCAATCAAGTGTTTAACATTTTCCGAAAACTGCAAAACGATGAGTCCATACAAAAGGAAGAGTGGCGTACCTACTATCCTTATCTTTTCGCAACAAAGATGTCTTTGAAATCAACGTCAATCAATCTGATGCTTACGATGCTTTATACGATTAGTGGAAAAGTTGAGAAGACCAAAAGGGACGGTAAGGTGTCATTCGTAAACAATGGTTGCGCTTTCAAGTTTCAATCTGCTAGTTATGAGCAGAGTGGTGAGAAATTGGAAGCAGTTCGGGAACTTGGAATTGTTAGTATTGTTGGAGGCTTTCTCACCTGTACCGACGAAAATAATAAACACTTGGCCACCTCTGGTTGGACTTTTCACAAAAATACAGGCGTCATCAACACAACGTATCTAACACTCAACATGCTCTAACCCATCAATCATTTTATGAATATTTTCAACGATTATCAGTGTGTTTTCTACGGTAAACATACCATATCGATTAGTACGAGCTGGAGATGATAGCAACTATCCCTCGCTATCTGATTGTATGTTTCCAAAAAAATCGTGATTACACTAAAGTCAACAATGATCCAACAATATTCAATCATTTGAATATCACAAAGATAACGCTACTCTAAATTGACCCAAGGAAAATATGCATTTGAATTTTGCAAAGGGTAATTTTTCGCAAGCTTATTTTTCAACTACTCGCCATTTGGTCTCAGCTACAGAATGACTAATCAGCATAATCCTCTTCTCACTCCACCGTCTTTACGGACAAAGCTCTCTTTGTCATCGATTGTTCCAGAAGGGACGAGAGCATCAAAAGTTTCAGTGTTGATGTAAAACTTGAAATCGAAGCATTCGAGGGATATTCTCAAAATACTAGAGCCTATTGCATCATTGTGCACGACACTGTCGTAGAACACCTCCCACTGAGCGAAATTATTAAAAAATGGAACTGAACATGTGATTTTGCTTCAGTATCAATCGAAGAGTCAACATGATAATAGCTGTTGCAGATATTCAAGGCTTTACCGTCGAACGAAAATTATATCTTAAAAAAATGGCCATTATGAATGGAATTCAATTTAGTAACTTCTCACTGCTGCCAAACATACTGTTACTTGGAGAGAAACATTCACGGATTGAGGTATTCCTTTGGCTTTGTGGAATATAATCAATTGGATGACATCCTCATGGAAAATCTACAAGCTGTTGATGTCATTTATCGCGAGGACATCAAAAAGATGACTATCTAAGTGCCAAATTTCATGATGAATATACCTATACGCGTTGTGAATTTGGAGGGCTATGACAATACAACATGGATGGTTCCTACATTCGACAATAACGAAGGTGTCTCACTCTGTATCCATCACATTCGCAACCGAACCAACTACAATATGGCAGTCTCCGAAACGTAAATATTTTATACAAATGGCTTTGTGATATGTTACCATATCATATCATATGTTACCATAACCTCACCGATAATATAACCCTTGACAAAAACGAAAATTATGACAAAACGGTCGAAACGCAAGAAAAACGGTCAAAATGCACGCAAAATGGTTGAAACGTATGCAAAACAACGTATTTTGAAATGTTATCGTTGAATACTTCGCTCCCCCATTGCAACCACGTTGAGTCCACAACGCGTAATCCGTCGACACTTTTTGGTGTCTTTATCCTGATGATGCTAACTTGCTTAACAAAGATACGTTTTGACATGTTGGAACGCACTTAAAACGTAAGAGCCCCCCTACTCATTACCATACAACTTCCATTATTGAGTCGTAATATTCAATGCCTAATTTTGAAACCGGCAACGCCACATTGCCCCATAAACAACGATTTATTCCACAAACGACAACACTGAAATCGCGCTAGCAACTTCGATACCATCTCCATCTGTCTTTGCATCGATTACGTCACACGTGTCTCTCACTCTTTCACACACACACACACACACACACACACACATCTTCATATGAAATATTAATTTTTTTCCAAATCTAATAAGTGTATTTTTCTTTCTACAACACGATAATGACATTACAATGTCCCTAACATTCTACGGAAATCAAAAAAATGCGATCGAGTTTATAAAATGAGCCAATTTAGTTGCCGACAAAATAACCGCTATGAATATCAACCATTCGCAATTTCAATATTCCACGTTGGTGTTGAGACTAAGGACAACGTCTACCATGCCGACGTCCTGGGTTCAAATCTTATACCGATAATCTTTTTCTAATTAGGACCATGTGACTGGTATGTGACAAGGAGGCTGAGGGGTGGGGCCGATCACCGATCGGTCCCCAAGGGGGACCGACCGGTTATGCGGAATACTAAGGGAGCCGAGGGGCGGAGTCCCACGCTCTTTGAATCTCTCCGATACTCATTCCATCTTACATCGATTACGTCACACGTTTCTCTCTTCCACTCACTGAAGTCTCTCTCTGAAACACCAACGACGCACGATCTTGAAGTGATCCAGAACCGGCCTTGTTAATCTACTTATACAGACCATATTCGTACGGAAAAAATTTTTTGAAACAGACCGATCAAAAGCCTTTTTTGTGTGCCTCAAATCAACCGTCTAATTAGACTGACGAAATTTCGACTTGTTTTAAAAGAATATAACTATGTATGTACTACATAGTCATATTCATCTAAGGGAAATTCAAACGTTGCAGGTGCTCTTTCTCGAGTAGAAATACCATCCGACAACTTGAAAGAAATATCTAGAAAAATTTATGCCTCTGTGAATATATAACACGTTCACGAACGAAGAGATTGTTGGATAACCCGACTGTAAACGATCAGACTGGGACTAATCACTCCGAAATTGCCGAAGTTTCGAAAAATCTTATCGTTATAAGGTTCAGTTACGTTTAACTGAATTGAGCTCACAACAATTCAATGCACTACGGAAGTCAGAAAATTAATTTGAGTTCATGAACGATTATTTTAATTTATGACGCAAGCTACATTCAAATAAGAAAGATTCTTGCTCAGCATCATATCTTCAAGAGATGTTGAAAGACTGTCAAAAGTTGTCCAGACAAGAAATAATTCCAGAAATATTAATCCAGATCAAAATCTTCAGATGATGTGGTGCTGCAGGTTTTTCCGGGTTTTCCTGCAACTGAAAAAGCAAATGCGCCACTGGAATCAATGAAGTCACCCCGGAGCGCCAATTAATTTTTGTTGTTGTTTTATAATTTGATAATTAGAATGATTGAATATTCCAACATTAAAATTTTATACAATTTATCTGCACATATAATTAAATATATTCTTCAAGAAGTCGAAAACAAATATTGTTAGTATCCACAATCGTCTTCGGGTGATAACTGGACTTATTACTCCGAGATCCGAGATAGGTTTTTCGAGTGGTTTCACCTTTCCCCTCTTACCTCTCTCCGCACTAATCAAGACAATGATAATGGATTAATTCCATCGATGCTACACCGCATATGCCAAACTTTCGTCTGAAGCAGAATGCTCAAACTTTTAACTGCTTCCCTGAATCAATGTAGATTACTAATTGGTGAAAAGATAGCCAGCAGATACAAAGTAGGTATTGTTATCAATGATTCGACTAATTCTAGGACATTTTTTATGAAAATAAATTCGAGTAGTGAGAAATCAACTTCTTGTTGGTCGTTCAATAAGAAGCTGCTGAATGGGATTTCATTTCTCTACGTAGAACGCCGTAGTTTGTGTCAAAGTTATGGTCGTTCTCCAACACATGACATGCAAAGGTTGAATTATTTTCCTTTTATTGAAAATTTCTTTTGTTTTTTGGGAAAGAACGTTTTTTGCTTTCTACTACTCCAAAAACTTTCTTTCCCAAAAATTAATCACTCCTTAAAATATAACCCTTTCAATTCAAATAAGATTTCTTTTGTGTTCGAAGATTCTGGTCCTTAAATTACTATATGTTCTTCCTATATAATCTTAACCACATTTTAACTAGTAGACAACTGATTTTTTGTCCTTGGATTTGTTGTTTAATTATTATATGCGAACGCTTTCGATAGCAGACTGTGCTATTATGTTCATGGCTCTACTTAAACTGAACGTTTTATCTTCTTGTTTGTTCTTTTATACGGTCAGAACCCCATAGGCAGGTATTTGTCCTCTCCTTGCATCCGGGTGGGCAACACCAGTTAATATCCTTTGAACTTGTGATGCACTGTTTGGAACCTTTGGTGTAGTAATAAATATTACTACATCAAAGACGAAGATCACTATGCTCTTCCTCTTGAAGATGATCATTTGGTGATCAAAACACGTGTCGAGGAGTTAAAATAATGGTTTGGTGTTGGAAAAAATCTCCTGTAATATTAAATATCCTTCGTGTTGGTGTTTCTCTAGGTTTATTGTTTCTAGAAATGTGTATGTTTTGTGGAGTATATTGAATGTAAGGCCTTGTTGTGTTTTGATTCGTATTTGTTCCTCGATAAGTGGAGTGGGCTAGGACCAAGCTTGCTCATCTTCTTATGACTTTTCAATTTATGGATGTTTAGGTTTTCCCAGATCTTCATACGGTTTCCTTTATTGACTTATTTTATGAGTTTAGTGGAGGAAAGTTATGTTTGTTTTGTATGTCGTGTGTTGCGAGGTTCAATTCATAAATTATTGGGTTTTTGTATGCTTTTTGTGCTCGTCATACTTTTGGATCAGTTTTTTTATTGGTTTGGCCGATATAGAATTTGTTGCAGTCCGTTGCTGTACACTCCGTTTAGGTTTTTGTTTTCTTTTACATTGCTGTTTATTTTTTATGTTATTTTCGTGTTCGGCTTGTGACGTTGATATTCAAGGGTTTGAAGATGTTTGTTGATTTTTTGTTTTGGTGACCTATTTATGTGAATGTAGTTCTTCTTCGTGTTGTTTTATCTGTTAGAGTAGTTTCATCCTTGTTCTGTATTTTTTGTTCGAATCTATTTTCTAATTTATCTTTTGTCTTTTGGGTGTGTGTGTGTGTGTGTGGGTGCTTCGAACTTGCGAGTATGGTGGCGCTTGTTTGTAATTTTGTTTTGTTGTGGTTATGTCCAGATAATGGAGTTTCGAGTCCTTATCTTCCTCTATGCTGAAAATCCGTTTTTTATTTATTTTGTTGATTTCGTTTGTTATTTTTTCTACTCTTATTCCTTTGTTTTGTGATATATATGCCATCGTCAACGTATACATATATACGTCAACTATACATATCACACAAGAATATATATTTAAAGAAAACATATCAGATGATGAATCTGAATCAACAATGATGTATATTTTTTGGCCCTGATTTTATTTCTACTTCACATTTTGAGGACGAACTAAAAAAAAAAAAAAAAGATTTTGGCATCAAAAATAATGAGTTTTTGAAACAATTTAATACAAAGGAAACTTTTGGAATGAAGAATTGAGATTGAATTGGAAGGGGGGTATTTTTAGGAGAGATTAGTTTTTTCTTTCACTTCTCCATCTTTGTTAAAAAATTTGTGGGGAACTTGCAAAAATTGCAAAAAAAGCAACTGAGTTCAAAATAAACGCTTCGCAAAGATGTGTAGATCATGCATATAATATTACTTTCAGATACAAACTGAAAGAAAAAACCCTCCCGAAATAACTACTTCCACATTTCCATTGAAGGAAGAAAAAGTAATCTCAAATAGAGTAAATTGTACAAAAATTATAGTGAGTACAGTGAAGGAATTGGGATTCATGGTAATGTTTCGGACAAAAAATTTATTGTCACCATCTTCAGAGCGAAATTAAGATATACCACGACACTAGTGGCAACATTGATATCGTGAATACTTTTTTCAAAGGAAATTTCAAAGTCACCTCAGGTTAATCAACTTGTCAAAACATCAAAACGATTCATCGTTGGCATGGTACAGATCAAAGAAAGATTCTGGAGAAAGAACGATAGCTAGAAAATTGATAAAAACAAACTACAGAATGGAATAAATCGAAGAGAAAGAAGATGAAACATTTTTGAAGACATTACCATATAGGTACTCTCAAAATGAAATTTGATACAAATTCATCAGTTAGTCTTACAAAATATTTTGCTTTTGTCCAGATACGTCCAGATAACGAATGAGGCGACTGATTATATTATCGTTAATGCCATTAAGAAACTCTGTATTCGTATGGATTACCCATTGTATGACTAAAATTGAAATTATAACCAATTATATGTAAGTGTTCATTTGAAGCAGTTCTATCAGTCCATGAAATATCTGGACCTATATGAATGTTTCATATATGTGAGTTTGAAATGTTTCATACCATCTTCCCGGTAATATGTTATACTTTGACTGTCTTGTTGATTATAGAGAATTATGTTTATAAGTGAAATATGATAGTGGTTCTGAAGTAATAACTTTTTGAAATTTCAATTAGATGAAATATTTCACTGAGACAGAGCTTTATATGTTAGGCCTCAATTGTAACTGTATTGAAAAAAAATGAATGGCATGGACAATAATTAGATAGTCTATCAGTGTTCCAATTATTGTTCTTTTCCATCACTAAATTTCCTAAACACCTCAAAAATCACCTGATTCAATGCAGAACCAATATCGAACAAGACGTCAAGTGGGAAAGTGACAGCGAAATTTGATTGCGAATATGCAAAATTACGATCTTATCGAAAATCAACTATGGTTTCTTGGTATATTCATCAGAAGTTTACTGAAACTTATAGAGCTCATTGAAAATCCGAAGATTAGATATGCAACACGAACTTTCCGAACTAGCATTCTTCTCACGAAGTTATCAGAAATCAGACCTCAACCTCATCATCAAAACTATGATATTATGTTCAACACTAACAACAATCATCACAGACCACGAAAAATCACTAGACCAGCAGATACAAGAGCTTGAACTACTTGAACTACTTAGTAAAATATCAACTCGTCTCACTGGAATACACAAATACACAAACTTATCTGAAGTTGGAATAACGCAATCGAGAATCATGAAGAATCACAAGTTGTTGCGCTTGATATTTCTAAGGCCTTTGACCGTGTGTGGCATGAGAGTTTGTGGCCAAACTTCGATGCTATGGCTTGTCGGATCACTTTTGTGTATGGCTCTTCAGCTTCCTGAAAGAACATTCTCTGCAAGTGGCCTTCGATGGGTATCTTCGAATAATTTCATCATCAACGCTGATGTTCCCCAGGAACCCATATTGTCTCCAACCCTATTCCTTATTGTATATCAACGACTTACGACAACGACCAAGAATCCAACATATTACTTTGCTGATGACACACTTACACACTTGTCTCGTTATTCCATTTGGATTCCAGGACATCGGCTACGGAGGCACATCTTCACCGGCAGCAGGAGGTTGCATATCTTAATGAGGATCTAGAGAAGATTTCTAATTGGGGTGAAAGTAACCAGGTTCAATTCAATTCCACAAAAACCAAGCATCGGTTTTCTACAAGATTATAAATGCCTCCGAACCCGATATAATAATGTCAGGTCAGACAATTCTGCTTTCTGCTTTGATAAGTTTGATGGCGGTTCAAATGGACACGTGTCATGGCACATTCATGTTACTAGAATTGCAAAGGCCTCTTCTGAAAAGCTTGGAACACTGTTCCAAACCAGAAAACTGTACACACCTGAGCAACTTTTGATGCTTTATCAGATCAGACCTTTTTTTGAGTATTGTTCTCATGTATAGAACTCTGCCCCCAAACACACCCTGAAGTTGCTGGATTCAATCCAAAAAAGAGCCATTTGCCTAATTGGAGACGCGAACATCACGTGCAACCTTGATTAGCCTGGAACATCGAAGAAAGGTTGGAGATGTGTCTCTTCTATAGATACTTTCACGGGAAGTGGTCAAGTAACTTGCCACATTCGATTTCACCAAAAGCGGTACAATCAGAAATACGCGACGGACTGTGGCTGCTCATCGTTCTGAGGTTCAACTTTACTGTTTGAGGATTTTTCCATCTGGAGAACTGCGTTTGTGTGGAATAAACTTCCTGAGAACGTTTTTCCAAATGGATTTAATCTCCGGGGATTCAAATCCAATGTGAATCGCACAGGTACTGCTCTGAGAGAGCCTTGAGGAATTTCCTGTAGTGCTTGTGTTTTGTCTTCGAAAAAAAAAGCCTCCTGAAATAATCAGAGGGAACAAAATCTCACGCTGATGAGTCATGTTCGAATGGAATTTGTAGTACTAAATATTTCGTCTGCTACTGAGGTAGACAAAATCAGTGATATGTGCGTTGACTGCAAGGACGGAAGTTATATTCCGAAGTTCCATTCGACCACGGCCCACTATGCCAATATATTTTTTTCTAATTGTGAATACGGTTCTTTTATCATCTTGAAAAAACTTGATACTGGATATAGTAATACACCATAATACGATGACTCTAAGACGGACTCTGAAGTAGAAAACATGAGATTTCCGAAAAACTGCCTTTATAGCAAAAATTTTGCACATCCTTGAATATCGCGCATATTTTTCCACAATAATTATTGCCAGAAATAATTTAGTGATTTTTGTCAGGTTTGGTTATTGGTTCTGTTAGTTTTTTGCGATGATTATTTCGAACGGTAATGTTTTTCGAAAAAAAGTATACGCGTCGAGAATGTTTCCAAACATGCTAGTGAGTAAACCATCAAATTGTATGGAATATTGCAGGTTCTACGTTACTTTGAGATGATGAAGGAAGAACACTTCGTAATATGCATAGACTCTCTGATCACTTTCCAGAGCATATTCCATATATTCCCGGCAGATCCACTACTACACTACTTTTGACATAAGCTGATATAAGTTGATATATATCAAGAAATCGTAGTATCCATGTAGGAGGTCCCCAGTCATGCAGGAAGAGAAGGAAATGAATTGCTGATGAGGCAATTGAACGAAATATTATAGAAACTGATCTCAAGATCTAAAGGCACATTAAAACTGTAGAATAGTTGATATTTGGTAGGAGCATTGGGAACTGCTTGGAGGCAAATCGAAAAATTTGAAAGAAATTTGACTTACAGAAAACAAGTTTTACTGACAAGACTTGGCACAGGCCACGTGTTACTTTGATCCACCCTCCCGCGGAACATGCAATGTACGATCATCTGTATCACATATTTTAGAGGAGTGCCCAATTTTCCGGATCGAAATATATTGACTCAATTTACAACACAATAATACAACCACAATTCTGCAAGATTAGGAACATGCATCTCTACATTTCTTCAAAGATATTCAACTTTTCAGAAGATTCAATTATCAAATAGCAGTCCCAATGATGTTCCATGATCCTATTTGACTGACAAATATATATTATATTATTTTCAAGTAGGCAATTGGTCCCAGCAACCGACACTTTATTTACAAAAGATGAACATTGTTGGACCCGTTTGAAATTCCTACATGTAACTTGGTAAAATGGTTATCATCCACATAGTAAAAAAATAGAACCTTAAATGATTGTTCATAAATCACATTGTTTGTGATACTGAATTTCTGATGTAATATTTATTTGAAATAAATAATGTTACTTTTTCACAATATAGGTTATCCGTTTTGAATAAAATACTTTAATTCACCAACTTGATTTCATTAAATGTCTCTATCATTACTTGGAATCACAATCCTGGAACTCTGAAAACTTCTGACAAATTATGTTTAAAATGTGGTAACCAAACGGTGCGGGCGTCCAAACCCCAGGGAACGGTCCTGAGATCGGGATGAGGCAGAGAAGAGTAGAGTTAGGGGTAGAACTCCAACACAGTCTACAACATACCCGATCGTAAATTCGGTCTTCCTTACGACTCTTGCGACCTCTAATTCCTCCCAAGTGACGCACGACGTGTGCTTTATGTGTTTGCGTGAGTGCTCAGAACGCTATGTGTCCGCAATTGATTCACCCTATGCCCTTTGACCCTTCGAACAACCACTCTTCACTTATTTTCTCGCAGTTTCGTATCAAAAATAACCGATAAAAGTAGTTTATGAGGATAAATGAGGACGTCATCTACTAGCATGATGGTCCATTGATACTTTATAAAATGAACTCTTACTTATTGCTCAATATTATTCTAATGCATATTGTATATTTCACGTGTTCTCTGACACAAATGAATATATAAAAATAGTTGGTGCTTGAAGCAATATCAATTCATTGTTTGTTTGAAGGTGGTTGACAATATTTCGTGTTCGGACTTCCATTGTCTAATATAATATAAATTGATTTAAAATCCCTGAAAAAATTGTTTACCCGTTATCACCCGAAGGCGATTGTGGATACTAACAATCGAAACGTCGTGACGTAACTTGGTTTGGAATCTTTCAATTTTTATTTTTTTTTTTGTCAATAATATTTTTAATTTTTTCAGCTTTTATTAATATTTCAATTTTTTTTTGTTATTTGCTTGAATGTTATTTTTTGTAATTTTTAGTTTTTTTTAATAAAATTGTAGCCAAGTGTAAAGATGGGCAACACTTGTTTGCCGAAAGCAGGAAATAACACATGTGCACGGAGTCAACAACATATATATATATATATATATATATATATATATATATATATATATATATATATATATATATATATATATATATATATGCACGGGGTCAACAACAGGAGCCAACCGCACATTTGTGGTTCCAGTTAGAAGAGAATATTGTTGGGGATGCAGTCAAAGTGCTGGGCTGTTGTTTAACGAATGGTCGAGCTTTCGAGAATGTTATTCCCTTTATCAAGACATCTACAAGAAATTTAAAAACATTGCAGCAAAATTGTTAAACAAATAGATAAAGAATGTACTTACTAACTTGAGGTTATAGTAAAAAGTCAGACATGGCAATGAGAAAAACATGTAGAGAAGTGTCACAAATTAAATTTTTGAGTTACAGAGAAAAAGTACAAAAAACTTATTTTAATTGAACATTTGAAAATTTTTAAAATTTTAAAAAAGTATTTCACTGGCCATGCTTGGCATTTACTCGGTGGCGTGGTAGTAACCATAAAGAAAGAGGAAATAGGAAATATTTGAAATTTGATAAATGACATTCTATAAAGACATTTGAAGTTTGAAAATTTGACAGTAAAAACAATAAAACAGGATTACCAAAAGGCACACCATGGCTGACACAAACAATTCAAAAGTATCTGAATTTGGGTACAGTGCTGCCAAACACTCAAAAATGAAGTGAAAGGGTTTTTTGACAGACTCAGCACTGCGCCCAAAAAAAACACTATCTGTTGCTTGGGAAACCTGGAGGAATGAGTTCTAATTTCAGGATAAAATTATAAATGTTACTGAGTTTGTTGAGCTCAGTCTTTTCGTTCATGTTTGTTTGTATTACAATCACTTTTATGTGACGTTATGCGTCCAGATGAAATTCTAAATGTTTGTCCAACATATGTCTTGTCACATGTATGACAAGGAATTTCATATACTACATTTGACTTTTCTAAAGTTTTCAACAGAGTTTTAATTTTGGAAAAAAGACTTTCAGTAGTGGCAACGATGCATTGAGCAAATTCAATATGTTCACTCTTGAAAACGTTCAGGAGTTTAGGTGTTAAAAACTGAAAATATGGTAATGTTTTAAAGAGGAATGAATTGGTAGGTATCTCTCCACTATTTGAAATATTTAAATCATTATTATTTATGGAAATATCTAAATTGTTTGGCAAAGTATTCATGACTGTGGAAGAGGAGCTAAAAAGTAGTTTATTCAAAAGTTGCAAGGATATGAATTTTCAAGAAGAATACCTTTTATTTCTTTAATACATTCGTCTTTAAAAAGTGGATGTGTTAGATTGATCACCCTGTTCTTCATGGTAAGGACTAAGTTTATTTTCATCTTCCATCTGAGAATGGTAGTTCAGTAACCTGTTATTAATATATTACAGTTGTCCTGAGGAAGGTGGCAAGCATCACCGAAAGCTTGACAAAAACAAAGAGATTATTTATAGTTATTACGAATTAAAACAAAATTTTACTTAGTGAAATATCTTTTTCTTTGGTTTTTATTCAATTTGTATTATTAGTTAGTAATATTTAGTTATAACAACTGAAAATGTTAGTTCAATGAGAAACTACACTTTTAATAGAAACTTACAAAAATAAAAATACAGTTTAAGTAATAAGAAATACAGTTTAAGAGAAATACTCGCAATAGATGTTCGAAATATTACCCTTCAGCGATATTACATAGCCCGCCCGCAGTTTCGAATAAAATTTATTTGGAAAAGATGCTAAAATTAGCAGATTATTTCGTATTCCTTCCACCCCACTGTGAATTCTTTTCTGTAATTCTTGTTCGTCATTCCATTCACATACATAGATACGCTTTTTGATGTAGTCCTAAATAAATTCAGATCCGAAGACATCGGAGGAGGAGGACAAATTATGCTGAAGCCCTTTCTGACTGAAACCAGATAATTCTGGTTTAAAGGTACTTCTTGCAAGACTGGCGGGACATTTTGCAAAAATCATAAAAACGGTTGTCCGCACCTAAACAGTAAAAATGAAAATCTCAAAGTAAAGAACATTATCTCGATTTAAAAAAATCTTGCTCTCCTATATTCATGACGAAATAAATATTTACATAAACTGAAAAATATATTATCTCAAGTTGAATTTGAATAAACGCTTATTTCAAGTAAAAAAAATATTCCACCAAAATTGTGAATACATTTCAATAGAAATCATCACATTAGCTCAAGAGATGTAAGTATGCATTCTTTAGTGTGAGCAAAATTAATCTCGAAGCAAAACTTTTTTGAGTTTTGAGAATTAATTCGGAACAACACTATTTAAATATCTCCGTAGGAGATATACATTGTTTTCCTTTGAAGAGAAGCATTTTTCATTCAAACGCTTTTTATTTGTATAAATCAAATAAACTCATTTACTTCATCAAAGATGAACTTATGCTTCTGTTTATGAACTGTCTCTCTCATATGGATGTCTTTAGTTACTTGAATCTAAAGTATCTCATCTGTAATATGAACAGCTATAAGTGGTAGGGGAAGACATTGAATAATACATTATATATTATGATTGGTTTATTTGAAGCAATTGCAAATCATAAATATTATCCTGAAAAAGCATATGATGAAAAACAAAACATAATAGATAACTAAGTTTTCTTTGGTAATCTTTGCTTAAATGTCATATTCCATCCACACACTAGTAGGAGGGGCGCCTCTACTGCGCCCCCCCACTCCTCCACTTTTCGTGGTAGTGAGTGGGAAAGAGACGTGTGCGACGTGATCGACGCATAGAAGGATGGGATGAGCATCGAGTAGATTCATTTGATAGATAAGAGCGCGGTGGAATTACAAAAATAACACTATAATATTAATAATGAACGAAAAATCGGATTAAAGAAAAAACATGGCCACTGGCGTTAAAGAAAAAAAAACATTTTTGCCAACGTAATGTAAAAAAACATGGTTGTCATCGTTTAAGAAAAAAAACATGTACAGGGTGTCTCAAATACGTCAGCGTGGAAAATAACGGTATAATATTAATAATGAACGAAAAATCGATTAAAAGAAAAAAACATGGCTGCCTTACAGGGTGACTCATCATTGAGGAAAAAAAACATGTACGAGGTGTCTCAAATACGTCACCGTGGAAAATAATGATATAATAATAATAATGAATGAAAAATCAGATTGAAGAAAATAACATGACGTCAATATGTATAGGGTGCCTCAAAATACGTCATTTAAAAAAAGTTCAACGGGGCTCTATGGTTTTGGCGTGTGATTCTCCAATGTGTACAGGGTGTCTCATTTAAGAAAAAACATGTCAGAAGGGCCTAACGTTTTAGCGTGCGATCCCAATGGGAAACGTTTGAAAATGGGACACTGAGGGTATTCAGCAATGACATTTCAAAATAAGTTTTTTTTTTCGTTTTTGTGTTAGTGACGTCAATGTATGCAGAGTGTCTCAAAATACGTCGGCTATGTTGAATTATAAAAATAATGAATGAAAAATCGGATTAAAGAAAAAACATGACTACCAGCGTCAAAGCAAAAACATGGTTGCCATCGAGATATACGGGGTTTCTCATCGTTTAAAAAAAACATGACGTCAATGTGTACAGGATGTCCCAAAATACGTCATTGAAAAACATGACAGTTTAACGGGGCTCGTTTCAACGTGTGATTCCTAAAAGTGTACAGGGTGTCTCAAAATACATCATTTAAGGAACATGACGGTTCAACGGGGGTTCTATCGTAGAGAAAAAACAAAGATTGCTGTCAGAAGGGCACTAAGCGACATATTCGTTAATAATAGTAGCATTGTCATGTACAGCGCGTCAAATGGAAGAAGAAGAAATACAGAATACATCGACAGAGGAAAAACAGAGATTACGGTCAGAAGGGCGCTAAGCGATATATTCGTTAATAATAGTAGCATTGGCATGTACAGCTCATTAAATGGAAGAAGAAGAAATGCAGAATACACCGACAGAGGAAAAACAAAGATCACGGTTAGATGGGCACCAAGCCACATTTTCGTTAACCTAGTTTGCATCATCAGGAGGAGTTAACCAGATGAACGTAAACATGCGATAAAACGTTTTGTCTCGAAAAACGCATTGGAAATTTAACAAAATTTTTTTTTGTCATTTGAATCGCATCGAAAAAAATGCATTTTTAAAACCCTCATTTCTTCTAAAAGCCCATATGAGTTGCATTGTATCGCGCCATGGAAAATGAGGCAAAAATAACATGAAAATCGCTTTGAAAAAATGTCAAAAATTTAGCGCGATAAAACATTCATTTATGCCGCGATTATCTCATAAAATATTTCGCAAAATTTCAATGCGTTGAAACAATGCTTTCAGTGCGGTGTTGAAGAAAAAAAAACATGAGAGCAATGTGTACAGGGTGTCTCATTTAAGAAAAAACATTGCAGTTTAAAGGGGAACTCTATCGTTTTAAAGTGTGATTCTTCAATGTATACAGGGTGTCTCATTTAAGAAAAAACATGTTGAATTAATGGGGCTCTATCGTTTTAGCATGCGATCTCAATGGGAAACGTTTGGAAATGGGAGGCAATGAGGGTATTTTTCAAATACATTTCAAAATACGTCACATGCGTTTTCTCGTTTTCGTGTTAGTGACATCAATGTATACAGGGTGTCTCAAATTACGTAGGTGTTGTTGAATTATAATAATAATGGTATAATAATATAGAATCGAAATTTTCTCAGACTTGGAGGGAACTGAAATTTCATTAGATATTTGAAGTGTAATTTAGAGAAAGATTATTTATAATATAGAGTGAGAAACTCATTGTGATAGCATTTTCGTGTGAAAACATAGCACACCATTATCAAAATTTCGTTAAATGTGGGGAGCTCGATCGTTCGCGGAGTGTTCGTCTGTTCGTTCGCGGAGTGTTCGTCTGTTCGTTCGCCACATTGTGTCAGATACTATAACATTTCTTTATTTTTTTTGTGTCACATTTTGCAAGTAGAGAAGTACGAAAAAATATGGACATTTTGAAACAATAGTGATTTTCGAGTTATTGTTCATTTCTATATATAAAGAGTGACTAATTCGTTTGTTTGTTTGCTCTTTCGTCTGTTCGTTCGTCGGTTAGTTGATCCGTCTGTTTGTTCGTTCACCCCTTTGGTTTGTTTGTGAGGAACGTATAAAGCTCGTATCAAAATACAACGTTCAAGAATAAAGTGTACGTTAACGAAAACAAAGAACCGATTTTGTTTTGCTTGTTCGCAGCGGGTCGTTCGTTTGTCTGTTCGTTCGTTACATCGCGTCAGATATTGTTAATTTTTTTTGTCACATTTTCACTAGTAGTGAAGTACGGAAAAATATAAAAATCATACAGAGCTACTACAGTTAGTTGAAAATTTCTAGAGTGACAATACAAGATGACAATACAAGATATTCATATAATACAAATATTATATGAATAAATACAATATAATTGAGAACAATGAAATAACGAAAATAACGAAGAATTTGAAAACTAATCTTATACAGAAAAAGTTGTCGAAAATATGCAATAACAAAAAATTATATACGAGGATTTATAGTAATGCATAAAAACACCGTGTTGAAAAATACAAGGTTGGTTAAAACAATTCACATACATAGGGTATTTTAGAAATGAAAGGAAATATGTTTTTGTTTGCCAATTCAAAAATTGTTACCAGTGCACGCCAACGAGGAGGCCAAAACATTTCGTACACCATAAGGAAAATTAACAAAATTCGAAGTAACAACTTATCATAGAATGGTGATATCTTTTATTTTCCAATTAGTATGGCTCTTTTTCAATAGACTACATGAATATTAACCTCTGAATCATTACAAACGATTCATTAATTTGTTTTGTGGCATCTTTCTACTCAAATAATATGGCTCTTTTCATTGAATAGACTACACGAACACTAATCTCTAAATTAATAGAGACGGTTCATTTATTCGTCTAGTGGCTTTTTTTTTACTCAAATAGTATGGCTGTTTTCATTGAATAGACTACACAAACACTAATCTTCAAATTAATGGAGATGGTTCATTTATTCGTCTAATGGCTTTTTTTTACTCAAATAGTATGGCTCTTTTCATTTATCAGTCTGGAAAAACAGTAATCTCTAAATTGATAGAGATGATTCATTAATTCGTATAATGACACATGTCAATTTGAATTTTGTTAAATATAGGGACAGGTAAGAGGCATAGGAAGGATAAAAGGTTTATGAAATCTAAAGTAATGACGGGTTGCTGCTTAGAGTGAAAAGTTTACCATCTTAGGAATCTACACTAACCACACAAAAATTTGTGAAATGGATATTTTTTCATTAGACCATGTGAAAATTAGAACAATTTGATATTTGTTTCAATGTTGTAACAGCAGTTTGTGATAGTTTGTATTTTTTTAGTTTTTTGATTTCTTGAAACCGTATGGTATGGAGGTGTTATCAGATTGAAATTGACGTTCGTATTTTTTGGTGAGATCAACGGTAATGACCTTGTGTTCTTTGGAACGTCTTATTTGTTTGCTTGAAATTTCGATGGGGGGCCCAGGGTTCAGAATAGTTTCTTTTATTGAGTCGAAATTTATTGTCTGTGAGGCATCGTAGTTTAGGCATATACCCTTCACTTTGCAAAAAACTTTAAAATCTTGCTCTCTAGTGCTCCAGAGTCTGAAACTGTAATTTTTTTGGCCTGCAGATACAAATTCGGTTATATGTGAACCAGGGCCGTAACCTGCTAATTCATCGGTCATATCACCAATAAGTTGTCCCGTGGGGATGTCATATTCCTTCGATTTAGACACGTAGATCACAGAATCTGTATCGTAATACAGGACTCTGTCATCAAGCCTCTCTGAAGAGTTGTATAGTTTCAGGCGTGCCAATGCTGTGACGTATGCAGCAATAACCACATTGACTGTTGAAAGACAATCAAAACTTTCACTTCTGAATTCCCAGGTGACAATCAGGGTGTCCTCATTGATTGTTAACACGGAATTGATGACACGAGAAGGATCAGTCATCATTTTGAAGAATTCAGCTGGCTGATTGACAATAGATGTTTTAGGCTGATTCTCACGCTGACCAAACTTACTAAGCTGACCAGCTTAGCTAGCGATCTCAAGCCAGGGTTATCAGTAATTTTGGAAAATTCCAAAAGAACATCCTCGCGCTGCAAAAACTCCTCAATGTATTGTTGTTTCTCCTCATCGGTTTTGCATTGTTGTGGCCAATTTGATGATTCTTGTTTGATTTTGATGAATTTGTTCATCATATCAGTGAAAAGACCAACTGTGTTTTCATCAATCTGTACTGTATCATAGGACCAAATCTCCATGGTTTCGAGACTGCGATATCCCATCTCAACGGCTTTTACAATTTCCCCAATTACCCAGGTACCAGTTAATGATCGCTTTACATGAGAATGTTGACACTTATGGGGGCTGAAGTTTTCACCACATGTTCGACAAAGAACAAACATCAGAGTTTATTGTTCATTTTATGTGGCAGAACAGGGTGAAAGAGACTTTGAGGAAGAAGTATCGTACACTTCATGAGTCCTGAGATGGAGGAGAGAGGAACATCGCATTCCTCTTCACCAACAAGTACTTTGGGATGACCAATAGGAAATTTACCATATTTACACACCCAAGGGTATAAAGAACAAACATCTACTTATTTAATTTGTTCACCTTCTTTGCATCTCGTGGGTCAAGTGGAAGATTTTTCAAGAGAGGGCGATTTTCGGTGAATTTTTGAAATTCGTCAGAAAGTTCCCGGCGAAAATCACATTCCACTTCTCGATGACCTCATAACCCATAGCTTTGATTTTATCTATTTTTGCAAGGGTCATATCATAGCGCCATTGTTTCGGAAGGACAATTTTGGAGAGGAGTATCTCTCTGATAGTTGAAACACCTTGGACATCCGTGATAAAAACAACCCTGAAATTCGAAAACGTGATTAGTTTCAGAACACCAACCATCAACTTTGAAATTGCCAACGAGTGCCTCAGAATAACGACATGCTTGATGAATTTTGATATTTCGCTGTTTTTCCAACGGGCTCTGCAATTGATAACCGATGCCAAAGTATCAGTACCTGTAAATGGCTGCGGAATACCTCAGTTGCAGCAATTTCAGCGCCATCTCTCTTCATATAAAATAACTGTTTATCAATACGGGACCAAGGGTCGTGATTTGTTTTTCAAAGGTGACGGTGTTGGAGCCTAGTTGAACTTATTGTTTCATGAGGGTCATTATAATGTTATCACTTCCCTAACTGCAGCGTTCTGCTGTCATTATTACTGTGAAGAATGTCATGTTCCCTTCGATCATAAGAAAAAGCACCGGTGCAGCGGTACTTGTTTTTCGTGTCAGGCTTCACCGGCTTGTTCTAATAATCTAGTGAAAATTCCCTGCAAGTCATGCAAAAGATCTTTTCGAGGTCAAGTGTGTTTCGAAAATCATATTCGGGATAAAATTTGTGAAAAAATAAGAAGATGCGAGGAATGTTTCAAAATTGTACCAACTAATCGTTCTCACGTTTGCGGAGAGATCTTCTGCAAAATTTGCAACAAACAGTGTCCCGCCGGGCACCTTTGTTATATTCAACCGGACACAAAAAACCTCAGACTCATAATCTCTTGTTCATCTTTTATGATCTGGAGACTCGTCACGAGAGTATGCATGACGATGGATCGGTACTTCACGAGCCGAATTTGTGTGTTTTTCACCAATGCTGTGAAGCTTGCCTCGAAACCGACCAACACATTTGCAAAAACTGTGGTGTAAGTCTACAAATTCTCAAGTGCAACGATCCCATCTCTCCATTTGTTCACCATGTGTTGACCATGAGAAAAAAATTCAAAATAATCATAGTCATCGCCCACAATGGAGGAGGCTTTGACCATCAATTCATTCTGAATTATATTTTAACACAAACTGATCTAACCCCTGATCTAATCATGCGCGGGAGTTAGCTCATATCAATGACCATCGGAAATGTAAAATTTTTGGATTCTCCTAATTATTTCCCAATGGCTTTGGCAAAACTTCCCAAATCTTTTGCATTTTCAGAGTTGAAAAAGGGATACTTCCCGCATCTTTTTAATCGTGTGGAAAATCAGAATTATAAGGGTCCTATTCCTCCTCTTGAATTCAAATAATCTTGTTTCAGAGGCACGTTCTTCTCTTATAAAGTGGCATTCGGAAAGAGTCGCTGAAAATTATGTATTCGATAATCTTGTTTCAGAGGCACGTTCTTCTCTTATAAAGTGGCATTCGGAAAGAGTCGCTGAAAATTATGTAATGATTGCCTCAACATGCAATAAAGTATTTCGCAGGAGTTTTCTCAAGCCAAATACCATTGGTATTATTCCCAAGGGTGGTTATAGACGTCGTAATAATCAGTCTGTGGTAGCCACCCAATGGCTGCTTTGGGAGGAAAAACAGCGAAATATCAAAATTCAACAAGCATGTCGTTATTCTGAGGCACTCGTTAGCAATTTCAAAGTTGATGGTTGGTGTTCTGAAACCAATCACGTTTTCGAATTTCAGGGTTGTTTTTATCACGGATGTCCAAGGTGTTTCAACTATCAGAGAGATACTCCTCTCCAAAATTGTCCTTCCGAAACAATGGCTCATCGCTATGATATGACCCTTGCAAAAATAGATAAAATCAAAGCTATGGGTTATGAGGTCATCGAGAAGCGGAATGTGATTTTCGCCGGGAACTTTCTGACGAATTTCAAAAATTCACCGAAAATCACCCTCTCTTGAAAAATCTTCCACTTGACCCACGAGATGCTTTCTATGGTGGTCGTACAGGAAATATTGTCAAACATTACAAGGCCAAAGAAGGTGAACAAATTAAATACGTAGATGTTTGTTCTTTATACCCTTGGGTGTGTAAATATGGTAAATTTCCTATTGGTCATCCCCAAGTACTTGTTGGTGAAGAGGAATGCAATGTTTCTCTCTCCTCTATCTCAGGACTCATAAAGTGTACGATACTTCTTCCTCAAAGTCTCTTTCACCCTGTTCTGCCACATAAAATGAACAATAAACTAATGTTTGTTCTTTGTCGAACATGTGGTGAAAACTTCAGCCCCCATAAGTGTCAACATTCTGATGTAGAGCGATCATTAACTAGTACCACAGTCACAGTACCACACTCACAGAACGACCTTATTCCAAAAAAGTTTCCTTTATCTCGGCCCGAAATTCTTCAATAAGCTGGATGACTCAGTTAAAAACTCACCTACGTTGAAAGGCTTCAAGTATAGATTGAAACAAATTTTACTTGAGAAAAATTGCTACTTACTTGATGACTTCTAAGCATTTTCCCACGAATGTATGTAAATATGTATATATGTGTATATACAGGGTGTCCCTGGACTTCCTCTTTTCCTCTCGGGAATGTATAGATGGGGTCAAAATATCACCAGTACTTCATATAACTTTTTTTCCTAAAAGTCTTCGTAACCAAGTTAGGGGCCCTCGAAGTTACAAAATGAAAAATGTTTTTCTTTGATAACTTTTCAAGTGAATATTCAAAATCATCCAAATTTTGGTAATTGACTAAACAAATGAATTCCGTCGATGAGCTTTCATGCAGGAGTCAGTTGTTTTGCTACAAAGTCAGGAACGGACTACCCCCGATGGTCCACACCCCAAAACTTTGAAATGACAGATATTTTTCAATATTTTTCAACAAAATAAGGTGACTTGGACAATTTTATGAATAAAAGTACTCGTGTGGAAAGTCGATCGGAGCAACGAGTCTTGATAAAAATGTAGTTCTACTCGACGACATCAAACCCGCTCGTCCACCATTATTTGAAATGAATAATTATCAGAAAAGTAGAAATAATAATGATAACGTTAATTCAACAACATTTATAACAGGAATAATACAAAGTATGCTAAAATGAAGTCGTAAACAAAAAGTACAGTACCTATATGGAAATTTAAGTCACAATTGTGATAGCAGATATTTTTTCAAAAGAAATATCAAGTTCTGTAGATTCCTGGTGTTTTCAAACTAACAAGCTACTCTACTATGAAATATCGAATTCATTCCATATTTTGTATGTACATAATACGTGTGGAATAATCACGTTTCGTGTTGATCAGTTATCTGAATCTCATGAAACTCAACATTCAAATGTTTCAAATTCTTCTTCACAGCTAAACTGTTGAGGAGTTTCACTGATAATTATAATTTTATGGGAGAAATTCTTTAACACGAATCTAAATTTAGCTGAAAAAACGCACATCGGAAAAATATTTACTATACTAATAAAAAGCAAATGAATGAACTACAAAAACGGCTGCACATTATCAGGTGAAAAATATCCAGGGAATAATTATGTTCCATTTCTTTCACAGATGTTGACAAAAAAACCTTTTAGAGAGTTTTGATAAAAAATGAGAAACTGGAATGCGATTTTGTTTTGTTGAGTGGTGCGTTGTCATATGACTATCATTGTATTGTCAATATTCTATAGGATATTTTGAATTTTTTTGATATGGCCGAACAGTTTACATTCAATGAATATGCAGATATGCATGTATTTTATGGACGAGCATTTTGTAATGCTGCAGAAGCTCGTCGTCTGTATTCCGAGCATTTTCCCAATCGAACGGTACCGTCAAGAGAAACATTCGAGCGTGTCGATCGCAGCTTGAGGGAGACAGGTATGTAATAATTGATAATTAATTTGAGCACGTTGTTTTATTTCGATATTATTGTAGGTACAGTTTTGCCAAAACGAGGTAGTGAGGGCGCTCCTAGGACTGTACGTACCGTTGTATTGCAGGAAAATATTTTGGAAGCCGTCGCTGATGATCCTTCAATGAGCATCAGAAATCTATCAGAACAGTTCCATACATCCAAGTCCACTATTCATAGAATAATTAGGGAACAACTGCTCCACCCATTTCACATCCAGAAGGTATATGCCATGACACCTCAAGATTTTCCAGCACGACTGGAATATGCCAATTGGTTCATGGATAGGCAAAGAGAGGATATGACTTTTATTAATCGAGTTTTATTCACTGATGAAGCAGGTTTCAGTAGAGATGGAGTTATCAACTCTCCGGATTTAAATCCATTGGATTTCTTTCTGTGGGGGCATCTAAAAAGCCTTGTTTACACTACACCTATTCACACAAGAGATGCATTGTTGAATAGAATAACATTACATTGTGAAGCCATACGAAACGACCCTGGAATGCTATTTCAAGTACAGAGAGGGTGTCTTCGCAGACTAAGAAAATGTATAGAGAGAGAAGGGGTCATATCGAGCAGTTTCTGTAGCGGATTTTTCATTTCTGTTTGCTCTTGAGGCTCTTGAGTTTCGTTAGTTAAACGTGTTTGCATTATAAAAATTCGTTATGAACATTTTACCTATCATTTCCATTTTCCTTAAAAACTAATATTTTCGAATAATGGTAGACATCTCAGGATAAATGTTGTTGAATTAACGTTATCATTATTATTTCTGCTTTGATAATTATTTATTTCAAATAATGGTGGACGAGCGGGTTTGATGTCGTCGAGTGAAACTACATTTTTATCAAGACTCGTTGCTCCGATCGACTTTCCACACGAGTACTTTTATTCATAAAATTGTCCAAGTAACCTTAATTTGTTGAAAAATATTGAAAAATATCTGTCATTTCAAAGTTTTGGGGTGTGGACCATCGGGGGTAGTCCGTTCCTGACTTTGTAGCAAAACAACTGACTCCTGCATGAAAGCTCATCGAAGGAATTCATTTGTTTAGTGAATTACCAAAATTTGGATGATTTTGAATATTCACTTGAAAAGTTATCAAAGAAAAACATTTTTCATTTTGTAACTTCGAGGGCCCGTTACTTGGTAACGAAGGATTTTAGGAAAAAAAGTTATATGAAGTACTGGTGATATTTTAACCCCATCTATACATTCCCGAGAGGAAAAGAGGAAGTCCAGGGACACCCTGTATATATATATATATATATATATATATATATATATATATATATATATATATATATATATGTACCCCCAAGTGTTTATACGGGGACAGTATATATTTATACGGTATAAATTCATACAGTATAAACTTATACCGTATAAAGTGATTGTGTCCCCAAACACAACCTTCCTAGGGCACTAGGTCCCCAAACAACCCGTATATAATTATATACTGTCCCCAAATCACATAGTATTAACAGGTCTGCATAAAACTTGTCATTCCATAAATAATCTACATCGCTTCTTTGAATTGTACGTTACGTGTGTGGGAGGAGTTTTTGGCTTTGATGAGTTCATATCAGCCAAATCAAATTTGGTTCCAAGAAAATCGATACTTATGCGTGTATGTCAATTATTGACTTGATATCGACTGATTACATATTATTTTTATTTGAATGAGTTTCTGTTCTTAATTTTTTTTTTCATTTTATACGTGTACTACGATGTCGATACATCTTTATTTTTTCCATTTTTCATTTTGTTTCTTTCAATAATTCAATCTTTTCGTTTTTTTGGATTTGTTCGTCCTTTTCTGCATCTGCGTTTGATTTCATTGCATATATATTTTTCGTTTGTTTAATCATAATTTCAATTTACATCCTGGTATGAGATTATATAACATTTTGTATATTGATATTCAATATTCATGATGATGTTGCAAGTCTTAATATTTTCCATAGATATATACTTCACGGGTTTACCGTCATTCTAGTTCTGGCTTTGTATGTTGGACAGAGTGAATGATTCGATGACAGGCAATTCATAGTGTTGATATGTTTCCTATCGATAGAATCAACGAATGAATATTTGATTTCAATATTTTTGGTAATAACAGTTTGTAATTGTACTTGAGTAACCGATTGAAACAATCTAATGAAATGGAAGATATTTGTTTGTAAGAGACGCAGGTACCATATTTCAATTCACTTTTAAAAAATTCATCGAGACATACGTATAATTCTTAAAGATATAATTTCATTTTTCACTAGAATAACTTGAAATCTAAAAAAAATTAGTTTTTCTCCAAGGAAATAAATTATCTAATGAAGTCATATAAAAAACTTATTTAAATTTGTTAAAACTGAAATCCACTACAATTGAATTGTAGTATATATATTTTTACAACTATCCTTTTGATGATTTCATGCTCATTTCTCTTTTATATTTCTGCATATGAATCAAGACCAGAAGTATTTTAAGTATTTTCTATTTTTTTACAAATATTATACACGTAATCGGATTTTGTTTATATTCAACTATTTTCTTTGATTTAATTTATTTATTTCGCTTTCTTGAAATATACCACTTTCCATAATGGGGTGGGGGCGGCCATATTACAACGTTTTCACATAATGACATTTTTCATTTCAGTTGAAATAAATATATAAACGTATTCTTGAAAAAATTAAATATGTTCTCTTAGCTATAATTTTCAGTAACAGTGTTTATTTTAAAATAATTTCGAAATTCATGATGGAAGACAAAATGAATTGAGAAAATAATTCACGAATGTCACGTGTCAGAAAAATAAAAATAAAAATCTCCAAACTACAGAGGAGTTTTTTTATATTGGAATCAGATCGGAAGAAAAACCAATTTTTCTAATATGTCGATGTTTCGTAAAATGTAACTGCATTATGTACGTGACACTAAAAGAACAAATTATCAAAAGAAATATATAATATAACAATGTGGTTAAGAAAATAGCTGTCTCGAAAAGGCTATTTCTTTCAATTTGTGTCTGAAAGTTACTTCTTTTCATGATCTACACATCTTTGTATATAGTTAATTTCTGTAATTGGTTGCTTCCTTCCTTTCTTTGAAAGATTCCCACATATTTTGTATCGAGATGGAGAAGTAAAAACACAAAAACTTTCTTTCCCAAAGTTTAATCTCTCCTAAAAATATACTCTTTCAATTTATAACCATTAAAAAAGGGAGGGCGAACTTGAACTGTCTATTGCACAAGACTGTCTATTATGTCTATGGAATAGTGTACTGAAGACAACTCAGTGGGTATCAAAATTTTACGTACAGACACCAATGTTTTTTACTACCAACAAGTGATCGCATTGAAAGTTTTTCTTCAGAATACTTGTATGTTCATGAATTTGTTTCACTGTTTTCCATATATGTAATTATAATTGGATATGTTTTTATAACTGGAAATTATGACCTTCGTCTGTAGACAGCAAACTCGTGGCATGTACATTGTTCACAACACACTCTTCACAATAGAGTAACCTATCCACAGAATACCTCACAGATAAGATACTAGTTTATCGGCACTTTGATCTAAAGATTAAAGTTTCTGTGAGCTATATTCTGTGTTGCAGGTGTTTGATGTAATTTTTCAACAAGTAATTCAAATTATTTGAAACTTATCCGATATATATTCTGATTGGAGTCGAGAAATTATAACGTTCTTATTTCGGCAGGTTGTTAAGGAATTATTTTAACCAAACTAGCTTCATTTTACCAAGTTCACAGTATTCACCACGAGATTGTAAAAAGTTCATGGTGCTGTTCCGTGCTGACTGTCTCTTCTGTTAGGTATTCTAACCAAACCAAGAATCAACTAATTTGCAATTCATACGTTGTTTTCAGTTCTAGTTGCACAAGTTGTATGCAGTTTCGGTTAGGTTAGATTACAGATTAGCTTGTTTTCAATAAACACTATAAATTAATAATATTTCAATAAATTCAACGTGAAAATGAGATGCGAAGTTGCGAGGAGTTGTTACCAACAGACGCCGATCATGATTTACAGGTTTAACTGTGAATTCACAATCGTAAGTTTGAAAAAATTATCTCGATTTTTGTGGCCCTTCTATAATGTCGTAATAGTCTCTCGTCTTATAAATGTCTTGTTTACCTCGAATACTGAAGTTATTAAAGTTGAATTTATGATTCGAGGTGATTCGATGAAAGAATTCCACCGCATTCGTAATAGTAGATCGAATCATCAACACTATAGTAGTACATTCAACTTTAATGATAGTAGTTTTTCAGGTAGATAATTAATAAAAGATATTTCCATATACAGTCAGTGAAATTAAAAAAAAATGTGTATATAGTGTCAACAAACGATATTGAATATAGTTTGGATCTGGCCGCAGTATTATAAACTACTTGTACTCTTGTCTGACTGGCAGCACTGCCAATCTGAAGAAACATTCTATATCCTCGAATTACTCTTTCAAAACTTTGGATATCCTCACGAAATCCTGAATCTTCAAGAAGATGATGCAGTCATGAAATATGTTGCGTTGGTTAGCAATTTTGCGCATATTATTTGCAGAAATCAACAGAAAACTTAGTACATTCAACGAACCGAGTATGTAGTGGGAAAGAAATGTATTTTTGCCTACAGTTTGGACTCAATTTGATCTTGAATTTAAATAACGACCCCGCAAACGTTGACGCGAGTGAGTCGTGACAGTTGTAACTTGGCTCCAGTATTTGGGAGAGGAAAAACCTTGAAAGGTGTCTTGTTATTTTGAACATCTAAATGAAAATCAACATAATATTAGGTTTTCAATTATTCATTCAATTATTGCAACAGGTGTACTAAAGTTCAGAAGCATTAATTTAGATTAAAGTACAAACTGTAGAAATTATATGAATTAGAACACCTTTCAAATATAGCGAAAGGATAAATCCTGTAATCATTAAAACACTGTAAATGATCCATAAATAGTGGCCGCACATAATGTGCGTAGTATAAGAAGAAGGATGGGTGATGTTATTCAATTTTTTTTCTTCCCTCTTCTCTTCGAATCAACACATTATTCATCGTGGTACAATATATAAAACATTTGCACAATTGCTAGTATGACAATATTATTATTTAATATTACAAAATTGATATCTTTCAAAATGAGTCACAACTCGAAATATGGCAACATTTTTACAACTATGTCGTTCTGTCTAACGACGTCTGTACCGACTACTTCTCACTTCCTCTCATAGAGCTAAGTATTGACGTATAAGTTTCATGAGTTATTATTGCTCCAATATAATTCAGATTTTTATGCTCGCTATTTGTCGAAAATGAAGGCACCAACAAACACATAATATAATTATGAATTCTGTAATACATGGGATCTGTGGATATTGAAGTGTCTCATTACAGTTGCAACTTGGCTCCTGCAACTTGGGAAATCCTGGGCAGCTGTGCTGTTTACATTTACACCTCACATTCCATTCGGAAAAAAATGCAATTATTATAACAATTGTACGAAAGTATGGAAGGGCTATTTGTTATTCATTTAATTTTTTGATATTTGACTTTAATCTGGAATATGTTTTTCCAAGATTTAACCCAGTAATTTCGACACAAATTATGAATAATTGTGAACGAGCTCATATTGAGTTAAGAGGTTAGTTTTGGTTATAATATATGAAAACAGGGAAGGACCACAATAATCGATACTATTATTTTTCCTCATATAACAGTTACGAGTGTGAATTCACATTTGTAATCGTAAAAGTCACAGCTTCAACTGTGATTTCATCAATTGACTGTTACAACTCTGAATGCACATTCATAACTGTGACTTGTGACCATCGTCTGTAGACAGCAATCTCACGTATTGAAACTTTGCACTCGGCACCATACATGACAGCACTTTACATTTATTGCAAATTTATTCAGTATATAATTGCTAATTAAAGAAAAAATAAACTTTGTTTGAAAGTGGTTGACAATGTTATCTGGTGAATTTTAATAGTTCGGACTTCCACCGTCAAATATGATTCTAATGTGATTTTAAATCGCTGAAAGAACAAATAAAATCAAAATGAATAGCTGAAAATATCAACTAAGTCAAACAATGAAACGTGAAATGAAATTACAATAAGATAATAAAACTTGTCAAAAAAGTAAAAATTGAAAATGAAATTACTTCACGACGTTTTGGTTGTTAGTATTCACAATCGTCTTCGGTATCTACAATCGTCCTCGGAATAGTCTAGTCATCTCCCAAAGACGATTGTAGATCGTCGAAAAGTAACTTGGTTTGAATTTTTTTCTACTTTTTTATTTAGATTTTAATAGTTCAGTGTTTAGTTTTTTGCTCAGTTTTATTTTATTGAGATACCATATATATATATATATATATATATATATATATATATATATATATATATATATATATAAACATATAAGAGTTAATATTCATTTCAATTTTATTTCTTCTTTCAGAGATTTCAAATCATTTCAGACAATGGAAGTCAACTAATGCCACTACAACTAGAGAAACATAACACATATTGAAAATTTGTTAAAATTTCATTCACAAATAGTAGGCATTGAATATTCATAGAAATGGCTGACGTTTTTGCCTTAATCTGCCTTGTACTAACCAGATGAGGAAAAATTATGATAAAATATATGGAATCACAACCTTAGACAACAAGTTTTTCGTTTTAATGCAGTAATATTTCTGAGAATTCAGTGCCTACTATTCTGGAATTGTACTATAGTTGAATATAGTTATGGATAGGTTGAGTTGCATCGAACTCATCATCTATTGTACTGAACATCTACTGACGCTGGCCCTTATTTACAGTTATAACTGAATTTGACAATTGACAGTTATAACTATGAATTAATACTCATAACTGTAAACATCACTCATCAAATATGGATGATGATATGGAGTTAAACGACGCGACGTGTGCATACCTTATTGTGATCGCTTCTATTTTGTTCGAAGTTACACAGCAATTTCAGAAAGTCAAAAAATATAAAGTCTTTTCAGCCAACCATCAGAGCCGTGAGGATCAAATCATTTCAGACATGAAATGAAAATGAAATCTTTCCTGCAAATTAACCTATCCGAAACTATATTCAACTACTGAATTCACAATACGTATCATATTTTACAAGTTCTAGTTGTATTATTTGAATCTAACTTCTGTCAGGTTCGCTTACAGGTTATTTTTGTTTCTTTTGTTTGTTTCTACCAAAAGTAATCTCTTAAGTTAACCTTTCACAATTCATATTTCACTTGAAGTCAAATATCAAAATAATGATTAGTACAAGTATTACAATGATTAAATTTCTTTTTGTAATAGAATATAAGATGTAATTGCATAACAATACTTCTCCCGATAGTGTCCCAAGTTGCAGGAGCCAAGTTGCAACTGTCGAAGACGATTGTGACTAACAAATAAAACGTCGTGAAGTAACTTGCTTTGGAATCTTTTTTATTTTCATTTTCAATTGATCAATTTTTAGTTTTTCGACTGGTTTCATTTTATTGTAGTTTCATTTCACGTTTCATTGTTTGATATAATTGATATTTTCGTCTATTCATTTTAATTTAATTTGCTCTTTCGGTGATTTAAAATAACATTAGAATCATATCAGACGATGGAAGTCCGAACTGTTAAAATTCACCATGAAACATTGTCAACCACTTTCAAACAAAGTTAATTTTTTTGTTTCATTACCAATTATATACTAAATGAATTTGCAATAAATGTAACGTGCCGTCATCTATTGTGCTGGGTACTCAGTTTCAATACGTTAAGCTTGCTGTCTACAGACGATGGTCACAATTTACAGTTATAAATGTGCATTCAGAGATGTAACTGAGAATGGGTGAAATCACAGTTGAAGCTGTGACTTTACGATTATGAATGTAAATTAACACTTGTAACTGTTAATTGTGGAAAAATAATAGTATTGATTATTGTGCTTTCATATATTACAACCAAAACTAACCTCTCAACTCAACCTGGCCTCATTCATAATTTAGGTCGGAATTACTGGGTTAAATCTTGGAAAAACATATATTCGATATTGAAATCAAATATCAAAAAATTAAATAAATAACAAAATGATAATTAGTGTGGCCCTTCCATACTTTCGTACAATTGTTATAATGATTTCATTTTTTTCAAATGGAATATAATGTAATGTACATGGAATGTAAACAGAGTATAACAACACAGCTGCCTAGAGTTTCCCAAGTTGCAGGAGCCAAGTTGCAACTCTTATGAGACGCTCAATCATCAACAGATCCCCCAACTATACAATCTTCAAAGTATGTAAATTAAAACTATTTCAAATAAACAAAGTAACGTTTAAATATGACTTATGTCATATTGAGTGCTTTTCAAAACAAGACAAATTTATTAGCTCTTAGAGCTTTTGTAAAAATGTCTGCAACGTTCATTTGTAGAAATATACTCTATTTGAATTTCATTCTGGTCAACCAGATCTTCAATAAAATGAAATTCAACATGAATATTTTTAGATATATCCTCCTCGATATTATTATCAGAGTAAATAACATTTTCTACTTCTTTATTGTCTTCCTCATTTAGTATTGGTTGTACTTCTGGATTTATTGCATCTCTTATATTTCTGTTTTCACAAAAAATAACGGATCTTGATACCACCACTGTTTTTTGTTCAGTGTCATACAGTTTATATCCATTATTGCAGTAACCGATGAATATGGTTTTTAGTGAATGTGAATCTAATTTTACTGTACAATTTCCTTTTGGTACATGTACATATGTCACACAACCAAAAACTTTGATTGTATTTATATCTGATTCATATCCATGCCACAGTTTGGCTGGAGTAGTTTTTGGGAATCACTGCTGCTTCCCAAAAAGCGTCACCCCAAAAACATTTTTTCAGATTTGAATCAAACATCTGGATTTCTCTAGGATCATTCTGTTGAATCTTTCAGCAATTCAGTTTTGTTCCGGATTCCTTGGTATTGTATATTCAATCTGTATACTTTTCTTCTTACAAAACATTTGAAATTCTTTAGAGCTATACTCTCCTTCATTATCGCAACATATTCGTTAGGAGATATACATGTGCAAAATGTGTGAAATGGTCTAAGAAACTTAAATAATATTTCTTGCCATCTCTTGTTGAAGGTGTGAGGGGTCCTGATACATCTGTTGAGATGATTTCTAGAGCTCTCCGTGCTTTCCTTTCTTCAGGTAGGGGTTTGAATCTCACACGTTACTGTTTTGCTTTCAAACAAACTTCGCATAAGTTTTTTGATGGATATTTAGATGAATGATTCATTCATCATCATGCATCAAGTCCTGATTTTCTACTATATTGGAACTAAAAAAATCTTGGTCTGAAACAAATAACATAGATTTCCTCTGACACTGCCTTACAAAGATGTTTTATTTATTCTCTTTTTCACATATTTTAACTTTTCCATTTTCGAAGATTACTTTGAATCCTTCGTTTTCTATTCGTTTTACCGATAGTAGATTATAGTCCAAATCCTCACTTTGGAATACATCTTTCAATTTGAAATTTTTTCTTTCAGTGTCGTCTACATGCAAATCTCCACACTTAAAAATCTTGATCGCAGAACCTTTCTTGGCAACATTAACATTATAATTCAGAGATTTTATTTCACATAAAAAATTCTCTGCTTGTTCGTTTACCAGATGGTTTGTTGCTCCTGAGTCAATAATAAAGGTTATAATTCCATTCGGGAGAGATAAAGCAGTGTTGCCGTTATTAGCTGGTTCACTCTTATGGAGTAGTTCAGATGACTCATTGAACACTGAACTATTCGTGTTACTTGCAATAAATGCTATCTCATCAGGAACTGTATTTTCACAATCAGCTACATGCGAACTGTCTCTGCATTCATTACGTTTGGTCATGGTTTTCCATGCTTATTATATTTGAAGGAAAATTTTGACACATATTGTACTCGTCTTCTCCCATTTGACGTGAATTGTCCTCTTCCTCTTCCATTTGCCAGAGACCGTCCTCGTCCCTTGCTTCTTTCACGAAAATAACCTCTTTAGCTACTGATAAAAGCAACAATCATCTTCATGATTGTTTTCTGGTCGTATTGCCTGTAGTAACTTGCTTTCAACAAATTGTACAGTAACATCTTAGGGATTTGTACTGAACATTAAATCAATTGATCACTGTCTGGCATGGCTGCTAGCAATTGACATATTATTTCGGGTTTTTCTAGAATACCTTCACTAGCTTTCAGATCTATGACGGTTTTTTCAAAATCTCCAATGAAATTACTTAAGCTGCCTTCGATATATTTCAGATTTCTTGATTTCCTCTGCAGGTCAACTTGAATGGACAATCCCTTACGAGTTTAAGTGTTTTTCAATGTTTCATACATTTCCTTAGCTGTTTTCTCGTTTTCCACTGTTTCCAAGATAGTATCAGCTAGTTACTGTACTATAATGTTCCTAGCCTTTGCATCTTTCTTTCTGAATTGCACTAGTTTTTCTTGGTCCCTTGGAGCATCTTCTTCCAATACTTTCAATGTATGACTTTGTTCCAAGAATAGTTTCAGACGAAACTCCCAGTTTGAAAATCCGGTTCCATCAAATTGTTTGAGATTTGCCACCAGTGATAAACTTGTCCAATGTGCGCATGCCAAATAACTTCCAGTTAATTCCGCTCAGATATATCACCATCTGGGCCCATAACCTGTTGAAGGCAGAGTTTTTGAATTCCACTATTCCTTCTTGTAATGATGATTACTTTTTATTTTGTAGATATTTATTCAAGTTAAGTTCTCCTACCATATTACATTTTTCACTAAACCTTAACAACGACATACAACATTCATCTTGAATCATATCACAGAACAACAGAACATGACGATTGATATAGAATTGCACTCCAATAGTATCTAGGACATAATAGTAAAACATATGCTAATACATTGTTACGTTATAAATTCTTATAATTATAATCTTGGTCTAAACGATGATATTTCACCTTTATCTTCGATGAGTAACAAATTTATTTATATGGTCACTTCTAACAAAAACTATATGTTACTGTGGTGATTGGTTAAGAATGATCACTCGGCTAGCTTAGCGGTTTTGTAGGGGGTGGGTAAGGTAAATGAATCCACCACTAGGGTGATGTTTTGAAATTAACTTGATTTATTGATTTATAAATTAATACACAACAATAAGTATGGAAAGGCCTTCTGAATCTAATTAAAAACAAATAAGTGCTTGTGTGATCACACCTCATCTACAATGGCAGCTACCCCAATTGTATATGAAATATTGTTATAAATATGAAACATATGAACAATATGAAACCGACAATCACTAATTCGGTGAAATGGCTGTCTGCGAAGCGGATGTCACTATTATGTGCACTATGCATAGCATGCATGAAGCGTTCGGTGTGATCAAGCTAACTGGAAATTTTTCGATGATGACTATTACTGGTTGTTATTCAGCTGTTGACTGTTGCGTAAGCAACAAGGAAGGTTGCAGCATGCAGGAATTGGAAAATATGATAACTCACCCCAGGCGTTACCTAGCACTTATCTTGTTATAACTTATTTCTGCAATATGGAGGGCTGCAAAACCTGCTTTATCCAATGCAGTGTAGAAAGCAGGGGTGATTTCGGAATGAAGTTGGCCTGGAACCTTGGATCCGACAATCTGTCGTTGATGTCGCAAGAAAACACTGAATCTTGCGCCTTGAATTGTCTGCTCTGTTTGAAACTCGAAATGCTTTTCGTAATTGGTAAAAACCACAAATTCCAGCATAAAATACAGAGAAGACGTGTTGCTCCCATGCAAAACCATTACTGACTGCCGTCCTCTCTTTTTTTCCTTCCTGTCCCCTTTTTATGCTTCTCACAATACACTGGAGTTACCTACATCTATTCCTCTGTTCTATATGTTCTAAAATTCGCGGAAAATTCAATAACAACAGTTGCGACCGTTAACGGTTGCGTAACGTCACTTGTGATACGTTTAAATAACTAAATTCAAATATTGCCGCCCGGAACTTGAATTGACCAGCTCAGTCATCTACAATCAGTAACATCCAATACCTACTGAGCAGCTGACAAGAATTTGACAAACGACACATATAAAGTTTACAATTTACTAATTAATTATATATCTGATTCTGTACAATAAATATTCGTTAGGTAAGTAACAAGTTATACTACTACATAATATTAAATCACTATATTTCTCTGATTTATTTTTTTGAATGTTATTTCCAGGTACTATTGGACCAGTGACTAATCGACCACAAAGAATGTAAACAAATTACAGAAATCGGATCAATTTTCAAAAATTATTGCTACGAGCATTCAAATGGATGCATATTTACTGGAATTACCGATATAATATAGGCATCGTACCATCGGCAGACGAGACGTGGCCAGATAGTGTTCGAGTGATAATTCCTGATACTGAATAAAATTGTTTTTAATAAGAGACGACTTGATGTTTCAAATACTGTGCATTCTGTTACGGTTCTTTGTGCATCTAGATATACTTTTTCTCTTGTGTTTTGAATGATAATCTCTTCTTTTTATATAAACTATGTTATTTTAGTTTTCATTTATTTCTGCTATGTTTGATATGCAACCCATTATACATCTCCCCGATGAACTGGTTGACTATTTGAAAGGTGAAGAGTACCCATGAATTATTCCTTCAAATGTTTGTTACGTGGCAATACTTTGGCACGTAACAACATACATACGCATTATTTCATGTACTTATCAGTAACATCATCTTTGTTAAAATGTTCACAAGTGGATTTGTCAAATTTCTGTGAAAATATTTCGAAGTAGATAGAAATAACAATTAATATTTGTGAATATGGTTATTCATATTACTGGAGTTTTTTCCCACCAACAAATCGTTATTTTTAACAACTCGACACGTGTTTCGATCACCAAGTGATCATCTTCAAAGAGCAAGTTTATTCTAACTCCAGTAATATTCATTACTACACCAAAGGTTCCAAACAGTGCATCATAAGTAAATGGTTATTCATGGCAATAATTGAAGTTTTTTCAGAGCGTAACGTTCAAATTATTTAATCTAGATGTCGCTCACTTCGTGGTCTTTCAAAATGTTGTGATTGCCGTATCCATGATGTTACAAAGAAGTAACAGTTTTGCAACATCTGGTACCGAGTGAATCGACTGAGTTTATTCAAAAATAAAATTCCCACCTCTGGGCAGACATTTTCAAACTAATAATTCAAGCAAACCTTCAATTTTCTGGAATGTAAAAGAATAACATTGCAGGCATATTTCCTACAGAATCAGAATTACATGGTACACGGTGTAGGTATTCAAAATACGAAAGTCCATATAATATTTTGGTCCAAACCGATGGAGGTTTTCAGAAAAACTCGCCTAGGGCGACATCATGCACTAATTTGAAATTATTTAAATGAAGTCCTCAAATTTTGCGAAAGGTCCTCGAATTGTCCATTACTGTCCTCAAACAGATCATTTCACGGTCCCCAAACTATTCGAGTCCTCAAACTAACAGATAGGTATACGAAAAGTTTGGGGACTGTCCTCAAACTGATCAAATGTCCTCAAACACACAGTTACAGGAACAAAATGTCCCCAAAGTTATAGATAGGGGTACATGGGTACATATATATATATATGAATGTGTGTGTGTATGTATATATGTGTATATATATATATATATATATATATATATATATATATATATATATATATATATATATATTTATATATATATATATATATATATATATATATATATATATATATATATATATATACAAAGAGAGATTTATATATATATATATATATATATATATATATATATATATATATATATATATATATATATATATAGTAAAATGGATTAACAGGGTCTCTCAGTCAAAAAATCAAAAATCAAACTCTGCTTTACTTTGCCAAGCTTTCGCTTCTAATGGGAAGCTTCTTCAGGGCCTATAATTTAATGATTTTTGAATATTTTCGCCTTTGAATAATATTACAAATCATACTTACAGTAAAAATGAGTGAAAAACAATAAATTGAAGATAGAATTGACATAAAAGTTAACATGTATACGATTTTTTTTGTGGGTTTGACAAATGTCATACCTTCACATAAATGTCATTTTTCAATGGGTATGATGATTTGATAATTTTTTACTGTAATGAAAGAGTTATTGATTGATACATCTTTCATTATTATTATGTTTTTGATGTAGTTCTAGTAAATTACTATATATACTGCTGAGATTATCAATGTCAGTTTTCTTATTCATACAATCAGAAGACTTATAAATTTCCACCATTTCAAGAAAAAGGCGTTTGGAAATATTTTTTTCTGTATGTAAAACTTTGATATTAGAGAAATTTGGTTTATGACCTGTTTCTATAGAGTGTTGTGCTAATGCACATGATTTTTTATTGAGCTTTATATCACTTTTATGTGAAGTTATTCTATCATTAAGAATTCTAGATGTTGTTCCAATATAATTCAAGTTACAATTATTACAAGGAATGTTATAAATCACATTTGACTTTTTTGTTGTATCAGTTTTATCTTTCAACTTAGTATTCAAATTCTTTATAGTTTTAATATTTTTTTGGCATATTTTGATATTTTGTTCATTATGAAAAAGTTTTATGATATTTGAAGATAAATTTCCAAGGTTAGGTATAGATTTATAAGAAATATTGATAGGTGAACTATCATTACATACATTTCTGTTAATTACATCAGAATTTGTATTACTGCCAGTATTGAAAATAATTTTATTAAGAAGTTTTCTGGGATAAGAATTATCGATCAGTATGTCTCTAAGAAGTCTGAGATTTTTTTTGCTTGAGGGAAGGGTGTACTAATTTTTCTATTATTTTTTTCAAACAGAGTATCAAATTAATTTTAACAGGAAGATATATCAATTACTATTCCTTTCACAAAAAATCAGTTAAAATTAATTCAATACTCTGTTTGAAAAAAAGAATAGAAAAATTAGTACACCCTTCCCTCAAGCAAGAAAATCTCAGACTTCTTAGAGACATACTGATCGATAATTCTTATCCCAGAAAACTTCTTAATAAAATTATTTTCAATACTGGCAGTAATACAAATTCTGATGTAATTAACAGAAATGTATGTAATGATAGTTCACCTATCAATATTTCTTATAAATCTATACCTAACCTTGGAAATTTATCTTCAAATATCATAAAACTTTTTCATAATGAACAAAATATCATAATATGCCAAAAAAATATTAAAACTATAAAGAATTTGAATACTAAGTTGAAAGATAAAACTGATACAACAAAAAAGTCAAATGTGATTTATAACATTCCTTGTAATAATTGTAACTTGAATTATATTGGAACAACATCTAGAATTCTTAATGATAGAATAACTTCACATAAAAGTGATATAAAGCTCAATAAAAAAATCATGTGCATTAGCACAACAGTCTATAGAAACAGGTCATAAACCAAATGTCTCTAATATCAAAGTTTTACATACAGAAAAAAATATTTCCAAACGCCTTTTTCTTGAAATGGTGGAAATTAATAAGTCTTCTGATTGTATGAATAAGAAAACTGACATTGATAATCTCAGCAGTATATATACTAATTTACTAGAACTACATCAAAAACATAATAATAATGAAAGATGTATCAATCAATAACTCTTTCATTACAGTAAAAAATTATCAAATCATCATACCCATTGAAAAATGACATTTATGTGAAGGTATGACATTTGTCAAACCCACAAAAAAAATCGTATACATGTTAACTTTTATGTCAATTCTATCTTCAATTTATTGTTTTTCACTCATTTTTACTGTAAGTATGATTTGTAATATTATTCAAAGGCGAAAATATTCAAAAATCATTAAATTATAGGCCCTGAAGAAGCTTCCCATTAGAAGCGAAAGCTTGGCAAAGTAAAGCAGAGTTTGATTTTTGATTTTTTGACTGAGAGACCCTGTTAATCCATTTTACCATACATTTCTCCAGTCGCTAACATTATCCAATTTATATATATATATATATATATATATATATATATATATATATATATATATATATATATATATAGTGTAATAGTGTAAACTGAAAACATTCTCTTTATTTACGAGGAACTAATGTGTATTGTTCAACTTTTTATATATTTATTACGTACTAGAAGGGAGTCTGCCCCTTTTTTTTAATGCGTTTTTTGACGTTTTTCTTGTTTTTTATAAAATGATGAAAACAATAATTTTATACTTTCAAACATATATAGAATAGTTAAGTGTGAAAACGCTCTCTTTATTCACGACGTATTTCTCTGACGTATTTCTTGTTATTGCATGAAGATGTTGTGAAAAATAATTTTATACTTCTAAACAAGAAAAATAAATACTATTACTACTACTACTACTACTATTGAGGAAATTGTAAAAGCCGTTGAGATGGGATATCGCATTCTCGAAACCATGGAGATTTGGTCCTATGATACAGTACAGATTGAAAACACAGTCGGTCTTTTCACTGATATGATGAACAAATTCATCAAAATCAAACAAGAATCATCAAATTGGCTTCAACAATGCAAAACCGATGAGGAGAAACAACAATACATTGAGGAGTTTTTGCAGCGCGAGAATGTTCTTTTGGAATTTTCCAAAATTACTGATAACCCTGGCTTGAGATCGCTAGCTAAGCTGATGTTGAATTCATTTTGGGGTAAGTTTGGTCAGCGTGAGAATCAGCCTAAAACATCTATTGTCAATCAGCCAGCTGAATTCTTCAAATTGATGACTGATCCTTCTCGTGTCATCAATTCCGTGTTAACAATCAATGAGGACACCCTGATTGTCAACTGGGAATTCAGAAGTGAAAGTTTTGATTGTCTTTCAACAGTCAATGTGGTTATTGCTGCATACGTCACAGCATTGGCACGCCTGAAACTATACAACTCTTTAGAGAGGCTTGATGACAGAGTCCTGTATTACGATACAGATTCTGTGATCTACGTGTCTAAATCGAAGGAATATCCACGGGACAATTTATTGGTGATATGACCGATGAATTAGCAGGTTACGGCCCTGGTTCACATATAACCGAATTGGGATACACCAAATCCTTTGGAGCAGACAAAATGTATATGTAAGTTAAAAAAACGTTTTTTTTTTTTATAACATTCTCTCATTCATGAAAATCGGCAATCTAGTCAACACAATGAAAAAAAACATTTGGATCATTTGAAAAATACGTATTTCATTTTTTATAATAATGCTTTCATCTCAAATGGATCAAACTGAACATTTCATTTATCTTCTCATAAACAATCGCCTTGTTGAAAAAATTATGATTGTTTTCATGAAGCGCTAATTTCTACATCGGTAACTCCTCGACCTTCGGCCAAATGAATAATCTGTTGAAAATGTATTTAATTGAATGCATGAAACCGTAATTATTACTTGCTTTTGTTGTGGAATCAACTGACAGTCAATATGTTCATTTGAAAGTAAAATTAGAAACATATTCAAAACGTTTTCATATTCCAGAATTGAAAGCTGGAGCTATTTTGGATGAATGTCATTTGTCAAAAAAAATTCCATAAAGTAGCGACCTATTATATCATGAAGTTTTTTGAGAATAATACACTGAATCACTCATTCGAATATTCAGATAACATTCATAAACACCCTAGGTTAGTCAAAAACTAGTCACTGTTACAGAAGAATATAATAATAGTAAAAACGTCTTTATATTTCCTCTTTTAATACATTTAAATAAAAATAATCCTTCAAAATATATTCAAGAAAGGGCGAAGTTCAATTCGGCAGCGGAGAGTGCTACTCTGTTGTTCTTCCATAATTTGACTATTTCATGAAACATAGTTGAGTAGGAGAGCAAAAACTCATTCTTTGGATAAGGTTTATGAACTCTTCCTTTCCTTTGATTAGTGTTATCATTTTAAAAGTCATACACAAAAAAACTTACTTAGTATACCTCGAGAAAACTTACATCGATTCATTGATACAAAAAATAATTACTACATTACAAAACTGTGATGGGAGATACTGTGAAGAAAAATAAAATAAAAATGAAAAACAAGAAAAAACAAATAAATGAAAAAAACGTGTTTTTTCTAAGAAGCTATCTTGGATTGTTCGAATCAACTCCAGTTGGTAAACTTTCTTCATCCTTCCTTCCTTAACTGTTTTTCTTATTTACGTTTTTACTATCTGCAACTACATCTTAGTATTAAGACTAACTGTGACTCATCGAATGATGAGATGACAGAAGCCGGTTTATGTTCAAATCTGAGATTTTTTTAAGCCCGTTCTATAATTGTCGGTACATAAACATTGTTAGTTATGATCACATGAGTAAACAACTGATATGCATTGATATTGACTAAAGACTGTTAGTATACTTGACTGATGTATATAAAATGATAACTTTCATTCTTTTCTTTTCATATTCTTTCCCTTTTCTTCCTCTTTTCTCTCCACCACTATACAAAGCAATACTTTATGTGGCTAACTCTTTATTTATTTGTAATATTGACATTGATTACTGTAGTTGTTTCAGGCATTATAATGATTCAATTTTTACATCTATCAATGCAGTAAAAATAATTATTAGTATAGCAAAAAGTTTCATCAAAATGAAGGTTCCGGGCATTTTTGGAAACAGAAGTCTTAGTGAAGGGATGTGATTGTTCAAGACAACCTTTAGGTAAAAGGATATTTGAAAATTAACGCATTTATTTCCAAATCAACAAGGAACTGAATGTCCGCTTAGAGGGACTGCCTCTTATGATGAAAGTAATCTTCCCAATAGGTCAAAGATATTAGTTTCTCAGGACTAACTCATAACTATGTAAAAACGGGCACCTTCACCAAAAAGTTTGTTTTAGTGGCGATCGGTGTAAATGCCTGATTTTCTCATAAAAAGGGGAACAGAAATATGCAAAAAATTTGAATCCCAGTGAAATAGTGAATAAAACTATGGCAGTGTGTGTTTGTGATTCCTTATTTATTTTATCTATACACAGAAGCTGCACATTGTTTATTTTTCACTCTATTGTACATTTCACAACTGACTGTGAAGCATTCACAAATTGGGATCTGCTACAAACATGCTGATTCACGAACATAGTTAAATATATATACTATATTTAACTATATTACTATACTATACTTCTCTTCACCCAATTATGAATCTAATTAGAAAGCGACACCTAGTTTTAACAATAGTATGAGCATTTTCATTTCAATTACTTTTCTCCGTGCAAGAAATTCTATTTTCCTTGATTTGCCTAATCTGAATTCCAAAATAATGGAATACTATTGCCGATTTTAGTTCTTAACATTCGAAATTAAATTATTACCAGTATTATATTCTGTGCTTATTTCCAATGAAGTGAGTATAAATTATTATTTTGTTTCAGGTAAGAGTCTAGAAAGATCGCATTAAGTTCTGCTTCCAAAACAGTACGTATATATAGTCCTAAGCTAGAATATTCTATTTTTCATAAGTAGAAATAAATAATTCGACAGTTGCAGTCTGATTTCTATAGTGAAGTGAACAAATGTACAGACATTCAGAATTGCAAACTAAAATCCTGAAAGTTAACTTGAAAGGCTTTATTGTTTTACTCTATACTCTGTTAAAAATAAATATAGTTTAAAAACCTTAAAAAAAACGCTAACCACATGAAAATTTGTGAAATGGATATTTTTTCATTAGACCATGTAAAAACTAGAACAATTTGATATTTGTTTCAATGTTGTTATTCTCAAAAAGATCACAGAATCTGTTTCGTAATACAGGACTCTGTCATCAAGCCTCTCTAAAGAGTTGTATAGTTTCAGGCGTGCCAATGCTGTGACGTATGCAGCAATAACCACATTGACTGTTGAAAGACAATCAAAACTTTCACTTCTGAATTCCCAGTTGACAATCAGGGTGTCCTCATTGATTGTTAACACGGAATTGATGACACGAGAAGGATCAGTCATCAATTTGAAGAATTCAGCTGGCTGGTTGACAATAGATGTTTTAGGCTGATTCTCACGCTGACCAAACTTACCCCAAAATGAATTCAACATCAGCTTAGCTAGCGATCTCAAGCCAGGGTTATCAGTAATTTTGGAAAATTCCAAAAGAACATTCTCGCGCTGCAAAAACTCCTCAATGTATTGTTGTTTCTCCTCATCGGTTTTGCATTGTTGAAGCCAATTTGATGATTCTTGTTTGATTTTGATGAATTTGTTCATCATATCAGTGAAAAGACCGACTGTGTTTTCAATCTGTACTGTATCATAGGACCAAATCTCCATGGTTTCGAGAATGCGATATCCCATCTCAACGGCTTTTACAATTTCCTCAATAGTAGTAGTAGTAGTAGTAATAGTATTTATTTTTCTTGTTTAGAAGTATAAAATTATTTTTCACAACATCTTCATGCAATAACAAGAAATACGTCAGAGAAATACGTCGTGAATAAAGAGAGCGTTTTCACACTTAACTATTCTATATATGTTTGAAAGTATAAAATTATTGTTTTCATCATTTTATAAAAAACAAGAAAAACGTCAAAAAACGCATTAAAAAAAAGGGGCAGACTCCCTTCTAGTACGTAATAAATATATAAAAAGTTGAACAATACACATTAGTTCCTCGTAAATAAAGAGAATGTTTTCAGTTTAGACTATTACACTATATATATATATATATATATATATATATATATATATATATATATATATATATATATCTATATATATATATATATATATATATATATATATATATATATATATATATATATATATATATATATATATATATATATATATATATATATATATATATATATATATATATATATGGAGTGTTGTGTCCACTAATTGTTTCATTTTTGATTTTTATATCATACCCACTCGATATCACGCAGGTAGCTGTAACTGCCTCCGTGGTGATTTTGATAGTTTTCTTGTAAACACAAGATCTATCATCTGAAACCACAAATGTGCGGTTGGCTCCTGCTGGTGGCTCCGTGCATTTGTATTTCTATCTTTTGATAACCAAGTGTTGCCCATCCTTACACTTGGCTGCACCATACTGATGATGGGCCAAAAGCCCGAAACACGTGTCTATGGTTTGCCACTTTCATGAGTGCTATGTCCGATATTAACTTCTCTTTCTATATCAAGACACTCAATAACTTTCCTATTTGTATAATTTCCTGGACCCGGATGTCACGCAGGTAGCTGTAACTGCCTCCGTGGTGTATACATATGTATGTATGTGTATGTATATATATATATATATATATATATATATATATATATATATATATATATATATATATATATATATATATACAAATAGGAAAGTTATTGAGTGTCTTGATATAGAAAGAGAAGTTAGTGTAAGGATGGGCAACACTTGGTTACCAAAAGATAGAAATACAAATGCACGGAGCCACCAACAGGAGCCAACCGCACATTTGTGGTTTCAGATGATAGATCTTGTGTTTACAAGAAAACTATCAAAATCACCACGGAGGCAGCTATAGCTACCTGCGTGACATCCGGGTCCGGGTAACCAAGTGTTGCCCATCCTTACACTTGGCTGCACCATACTGATGATGGGCCAAAAGCCCGAAACACGTGTCTATGGTTTGCCACTTTCATGAGTGCTATGTCCGATATTAACTTCTGTTTCAATATCAAGACACTCAATAACTTTCTAATTTGTATATATTCCTGGACCCGGATGTCACGCAGGTAGCTATAGCTGCCTCCGTGGTGATTTTGATAGTTTTCTTGTGAACACAAGATCTATCAACTGAAACTACAAATGTGCGGTTGGCTCCTGTTGGTGGCTCCGTGCATTTGTATTTCTATCTTTGGTAACCAAGTGTTGCCCATCCTTACACTTGGCTGCACCATACTGATGATGGGCCAAAAGCCCGAAACACGTGTCTATGGTTTGCCACTTTCATGAGTGCTATGTCCGATATTAACTTCTGTTTCTATATATATATATATATATATATATATATATATATATATATATATATATATATATATATATATATATATATATATATATATATATATATATATATATATATATATATATTTATTCCGAACATTTTTTGGAAATTGTTTTTCCTAAGTAAATGTTCATTTGTATTATTCCACCTGAAATGGATATTTCTGTTAAACCAACCATTGTTGGTGAATTTTGATTCGTGCGAAATGTTTTCACTGTTTGAATTTTTATGAGGTAATGTGTGTGTGTGTGTGTGTGTGTGTGTCATGCGTGCGTGCGTGTGTGTGTGGGTGCGTGCGTGCGTTCGTGCGTGCGGAAGGAGTCTCTCTGTTCATTCGAAACTGAACAAAGCAACAACAAAGTCAGTGACCTGATCTGAATAATAAAAGTCATTTCATTTATGTTTGTATAGTAACTCTTCATATTTTCAAATGGAGGTAACTACTCGTCAGTGTTCCTTCGGCGATAAATAACAAACTCCCATATCGAATACGAAACTGTCCCAAAACTTACAATTAGATAAGGAGGATAGACAGAATACACTTTTGTGCGAAGTCGAAAGTTAAACAGAAAAAGACACTACGAAAATGGCAGTCTAGTCACACACCGGTCGGGAAATAGAACATACTTCTCTAAATCGAAAAGAACAACTAAAATCTAAAAGTTGAGCAGAAGTTACGGCATTTTCCGTAAACAGTGTGATCCTCCAGGGAGAGGATGCGCTGAGATTTTATTCGAGAGATGTCCATTTTATTTGAAATCAAATAACTGTCCGAAGAAACTTCGAAAGACAGGAGGTTGTGGAAATGATGTGACATCATGGAAAGCATCAGGTGGCAAGTATGATTGAAAGTGTTGGCAAATTCTATTAATAACTTCAATTTTTCAAAATATGAAAATTCTGTGTGAGAGTTGAGAATATTCAGGGTGGAAAGTTAATGAGACTCCAAAAATCGAATAACGAATTAAATATAGGTTGGTTTAATGCAAGAAAAAATAGATGACTTTAACACAGAAAATATATAAAAAATATTTTCATTTCACACACCTTAAGGACTTTAAAACTCAAAACCAACTTCGAACAATTTATGTTTCGAATAGAATTGAACTATACTGAACATATTCTTCAGAAAGTGACTGAAAAAAAAACTATTTTTTGGTGTATTCCATGAACATTAAAAATTTGAGTCATGCTTTCAAGTTCACTTTCGAAATTATAGAAAATGAAGAAGAATCAGTTGAAGAATTATGGGTTATGAAATTTCCGGACTGAACCAATATTAAAAATATCAAAAACTTTTGACGTGATTCTAAAACAACGTGAATAGGTTCTATTTTCTAATCAATTCTTGAGAAGGTTCGAAAAGAAAGGCAGTTTTTTTCCTTTTCACTATCCAAGTAATTCAAGATGGAATGACACCTTCTTATTAATGGTCAGATCACAATCTTGCTTGGACCTTTTTTTCTAGGGAAGGGGAAATTCTCCTTTCTTGATCTTCCTTAGCGAAAACCGTTCACGCATAACTTTACTAAGGCTGTTCATATATCCCTCTTATAATGTCTCTTTTCTCTCTCTCCTTTATTTCAATTATGTGCCTTTTAATTTTATGCTCACATCATAATTTTTTTGTTTGACATTTAATACAGCATGATGATCTTTGAATCAAATGACGTTCCCGAATCTTGCAGGTAATCTTGCCGAATTCGGTCCATGTGGAGCATGCGAACAATATTGACAATATGGACATTCCACTGATTCTGTTTTCATGCGGTCATATGCCACGAGAGGGCTTGCGTGAGGAACTAGTTCACTTTCTCATACGAAAGTAGTCCACTTTCTCATACGGTCTCTCAAACCACTTTCTGATGTCCGATACCAGACTATAGGTTCAGTATTGAAGAACGGTGTGAGATTTGTTACGCCACTGCGCTGACAAATATTTCTTAGAAGTAAATAACTTTCTTATCTTACGAACTCAATGCGCAGGCGTAATGTGCAAGATGCTAGACCCCCTACAGGGTAACAACAACCCTGTAGTGGGGGTCGATTACTAGTTGTTGGACAGTTATAACCTACATTAAAAACAGCATTGCTTTCATCCAGTAGTTATCATTTCAAAAAAATACAGTCCACTATCAACCAGAAAAAATCAGTACATCTTTGGTAGCGAAAGAACATACTCGTATCGCACCGAGATTCCACAAACGGTGGAACCTAACTTAACCTAACTTTAAAAAAACTTGAGTAGATAGTGAACAGTTCGGACAATAAATGTATTGGAGATATTTTGAATAACAATTTCTCGAAAAAAATGTATTTGACGTAATTTAAGAGATCCTTCGAAACTATCGACATTTCTATTCTGAATTATGGGGGTAAACTTTTTCTCCACAGAAAAAAACATCAATATAGAATATGTTCATTTCGAAATTGAATGATATTGAACATATCCAAGAAAGCCAATTCATAGATATGTACGAATCAATGATTATAACAACCCCATATATGGGTAAGTACAATTCAATCAACATATATCATCTGAAAAATACCAAAATCACTCTTAAAAAATCGCCAAGATAATGGAATGCCTCATCTTGTTCAGACTTTTTACCCAGTTAACATATATCATCTGAAAAATACCAAAATCAATCTTAAAAAATCACCAAGATAATTGGAATGCCTCATCTTGTTCAGACTTTCTACCCAGCATGTAGTTTTTACGGCAAAACTGTTTTTACGAAGATCATTCGATAAGTCACCCTTTCGCAAAAATTGAATTTTCACCCAATATAAAAAATGTAATTGTAGCTCTAACATACTGCATTTGATTAAAAAAAATAAATAAAAACTTATGTAATTACTATCGAATCATTATGGTATATTATTCGCAAAGTCAAGTAAATTTTTACAAAAGTAGCAATGAATTAGTAAACTCTTATTCAGTTCTATTACCATTTGTATAAATAATTCAGAAATAAGAGTATTTGTGTACAAGTGCTGTTCAATTAACATCATCTGAATGCACAACGGTCACCTACGGAGAATGGAATAAATTATTTGAGCAATATTCAGGGTTGTGTTGAGCCGGAGACGGAGAGGTAAACCATAAACCACGAGTTGCTCATATATGAGCCTTTGATAAATGGCCAGTGTTAGAAAATCCGACCGCCGGATAGAATGCTACTTTAATCTGCTCTTTAATTGTAAACCCAGAGAAAAGGGACCGTTGCTTTAATTACATTTCGCACCTTTATAAGTAATTAGAAAAGATCAAGGGTAGAAGTAATGTGCTTCCATCTCAAGGATAATACAACAAATCACTCGCATGTTATTTACCTACTCAGGATTTAGTTTCTCAAAAAAAAAACACAAGAACTACAGAAAAATTTAGACGCTCTAAGAGCGGTGCCTGTGCGAAAGTAGTGATTCACGTTGTATTTGAATCGCTGGGAATCAAATTAATTTGGAAAAACATTTTCAGGAAGTTTCTTCCACAAAAACGTAGTTCTCCAAAGGGAATACTTCTCAATCAGTGAAGTTTGAGATGTACTGGTTCCTCAAAACGATGAGCAGCCACAGTGTGTCGTGAATTCCTGATATTTAGCGCTCTTGGTGGAATCAAATATGCTGTTACGCACTACTCAAATAATATTAGGTACCCTTATTCATCTGTCCAATGACTGAGGTGCGTGAACTCGTACCCAATCAAGTGACGGTTGGGGTGGGTCCACGAGCTAGTATTAACTAGTAGACTGCCCAGAATGACTGGGTATGAACAGACAAATCGGAACGTTATAAAGATGATCAACAATTATATTACAAAAAATAAATAGACAGGTTACGCATATCGGTACAAATTACTGAATAATCAATTCACACAAAAGGAAGAAGTGCCATAAACATCTAATATGTATTTACTCACAACAAAAAAAGGCAAAACGAACTCAGCTAACGCGCCGCAGTGACGTCACATTGTCGCTTACACGTTACCTTAGGAACAAAACACATAGTAATTTTTTTTTAAACAAGAACGTTATTGAAATTCTCTTCAAAATCCCTATTTCTCTTAGTTTAGTATTGACTAATAATTCAATACACCTGGAAGGCTATTTTTAAACTTGCACTTTGAATAAATCAGCATTCCTAACAACTACAAGTTCTCCGGAGAATTCAGACGGGAAATCGAGTTGAGAGCTACCAATTTCACTTGCCCAAGACAGCAATATTGCATGTAGAAGCAAATGCAAATTTCTGTACCTCAGAGCCAGATGGACGTAAGTCCAAAAGCAGCGATTTTCAGGTTATTGGTGGTTTGCACATATAATTTCATGGTCCATCCGGCCGTAACGACGTATGTTCTCTAAAGATTCATCCGGCACAAATTTTGTGCCGTTATCAGAATACTCTTTACTACAAATACCTCTTCTCGCTATAACTCTGTTTAAAATCTGTTTTTCCGTTAATCAGCTGCCGCCCCCATACGAACGACAACTCTCAGAAGTTGAGAAACTTGTGCGAGCTAAGGACTAACGAGGTCTTACCTTTTAACGTGTGATTCCTAACACGATTTGAATGCATTCAAAAAACCTTCCGATGTCAGTTCACTGACTAACTCTGAATGAGCAGCCTTTGAGGCAAAGCACACAAATATACAACTTTCTGTTACGTAATTTACTGTCTCTTATTAAATAAGGTCCGGCATAATCTACGCCGGATATTGAAAATGGTCTAGATGGGATCACGCGTGGTAAAGGTAAATCTCCTATGAGCTGCGTAATATGTCTCGGTTTGACGCGAAAACAAATAAATCATTCTCTTATAATACGTCTGACAGCATTTCGGCCATTCAGTGGCCAAAATGTGGCTCTGATATTAGCTAAAACAATTTGACACCCGGCGTGTAAATTTCTAGCATGCTCTTGCCTTACTATTAATGACGTTACGTGGTGTCTATTGGGTAGATCATAGGATGTTTTTTGTTAAAACTCAAGTTGGAATTTGTTAATTCCCTACTCTAAATTATTCCAGATTCATCTTAAAACGCATTCAGGTTAAAAAGTTTGCTGTTTCTCCCTTTGAACAATTTTTATGACGGTTTTTATGCTTGATTCAATTTCTTCCTTCGTGAGCGTATTTGTTAAATTTTGTTTTATTTTATTCAAGTAGTCATGCTACCAAATGTATCAATTTGTTAAATGATGAAAAACGAGTAATAATTTCATTGTTGTTTTGTTTTTCTGTTTGAGACGAATGTGTTGAATCTGCTTGGATCTGCCTTAAGCCAAGATAACACTATGGTTGAGTCAGACCAAAAGTAAATATTTCCGAGATTGATTTTGAGCGCGGTTGCCACTCTTTATGAGAGTTGAGCTGAAAGCAGGGCTGCAGACAGTTCTAGACGTGGAAGATGTATAATATTAAGGGGTGCAATTTTTGATTTTGCGCAGATTAATCGTGCTAAAATAACCGTTGTTATTTTTTGTTGCAAGATATGCGCAGGCACTGTATCTCGGAACTATCACAAAATAAATGCATTTCAATTTGAGTTTGATCTTTAAGTTTAATATGACGAGGAATTCGTGCCTTACTAATGTCACTCAGCTGATTGAAAATTGAGACAATAAATTCGCTATTTCATTTGGTTCATCCCAGTCAATATTTAACTTCCATAGAATTTGAAGTATAATTTTTGATTTGATTATAACAGGTCCAATGAGACCAAGAGGATCGATAATTTTAGATGCAATTGATAAAATCCCTCTTTTCGTAATATTTTCAGTGGGTTCAGTTCTACATTTGTATTGTAAATAACATTCTGTTGGAATCCAATAAATCCCTAATGTTTTACTGTTTCATTATTCAATATAAATATTGTAAGTTATTTGACAAGTGAGAAATTTCTTTCAATACTTCATCGTTATTTGACAACCACTGCCGTAAAGGAAAATCAGAATTCCTTAAAATTTTATTGACTGTGTGAATTAAGAATTTCGCTGAATCGACATTATCGGCTCCACTGAGCCAGTCATCCATATAAAAATCGTATTGTATGAAGTGGCTTGCCTCTGGATGTTTTTTGTAGTTTTCCATGGCTAATTGTTTGAGGCACCTAGTTGCTAAAAATGAAGCGCTTGTGGTTCCGTATGTCACTGTATTCAAACGATAATAACTATAACTGATCGGATTGTTCTAAACGCCAAATTATGCGTTGCAAATCGCGTTGATTTTCGTTAACGGAGTTTTGACGATACATTTTTTCTATGTCGGCTGTAAAAACGATATTATGTATACGAAATCATAATAGAATTGAGAAAATGTCTTCTTGTATACAAGAACCGGTCATCGTTTAGAGATAAACCTGAGTTAGATTTCGCTGATGCGTCAAATACGACCCGCAACTTAGTAGTGAGCGAAGTGTTCTTTCGCACAGCGTGGTGTAGCAAGTAGAAAACAGGACTGGCCAGGGGACTATTTGAATTCACCAGAGTCATATGATTGAGTTATGCGTATTCGTTCATAAATTGTGAATATTGTTGTTTCAGGTTAGGGTCACGGTTCATTTTTCGTTCTAATGCCTGAAATTTTGAATGTCTTGTTCCGTGTTATCGCTTAAATTATTGACGTTTTCCCGTGTCGGAAGTTTGACTATGAAACGTCCATCTTTATCTTTTTTAAAATGATCTATAAAGTGACTTTCACATTCAATTTCTTCCCTTGAATATTGTATATACCTTTTTCCCACTTCCTCTATACGCCAAAATGCTTCTATCCACTTTTGTAAATCATCTGATATTGTTAAACCACAGTGTATCGGTTTTATTAATTGATTTGTGAGATTACCAGAAACAATCCAACCCAGCTTCGAATTTTGTAGGATTGGCTCTTATCCTTTCCTAGTGAAAATTGACCTGATAACAATAATTCGAAAAATGTTCCGAAAATCGATTTCTGCAGGTTCGTTAAAATAAGGATCGGCTAATTCCAGTACAATATTATGATTATTTGTATAAGTATTTGAATGGAGTGTATTAGCACTCCGGCAAGGTAGAAGCTGTATTTGAATTATTCTGATTTGTCTGTCTGTTCGAGCCTGAGTGGTGGTTATTTTGATGTTGAATATGATTTAATCCTGTGTTTTGAGGGATTGGCTCGTTACGTGTCTATGTGTAGTAATGTATTATGATTTTTGTTGCAGGTCCTGCAAAGACTGGCGTGAAAATCTTGCGTTGAATGACCCTTGCGTAAACAATTAATACAAGCTCGGATTTTCTTTATTTCATTGAAACGTGATGCGCTAGAAAGTTTTTAAAAATCTTCATTGATAAATTAAATGATTATTTTTACAGAAAAGGCATTTGTTTCTGTTAAATGTCGAAACCAAAGCATTTGACGTACTTGAATCGTTTGCCCTTTTATTTTGAGATGTATTATGGGTATGTAAAACTTTATTGTCTATTGCTTCCAGTAGGTTACATCTATCCTTACATTTTATCCAAATAGACGACTCTATCAATTTTCTTACGAAAATAGGTAAAGTCGTCTATTGTTGGTGAATTATTATTTTTTGTTAGTGTTTCCCACTCCCTTTTGGAATTAGAATCCAGTTTTTCAACTAATAAATAGATCAAAATAGTGCTCCACTGACACACCGGTTCTTGTAAATTTTTAAGTAATCTAAAGTTCATTAAAAACGTATCTAATAAATAAAGTGGCGCAAGTCCTTATGGAAATCTATCGCGACAGAAGTGCTTTCGAATATGTTTTTCAGATGAAATAATAAGTTTTTTTTATTTTCAAACCTTTTTTTTTTTGTTTGAAGGTGATTGACAATGTTTTGTGATGAATTTCACTAGTTCGGACTTCCATTGTCTATTATATAAAATGATTTGAAATCCCTGAAACAAGTAAAAAAGAATAATTAAAAAGAATAATTGAAAATAACAATTATATTAAGCAACAATAAACCTGAAATGAAATGATAGTGAAATAACCTACAAGTAAAAATATAATAATTGAATAAATGAAAATTAAAGGAATGCAAAAAGAAAATAATAAAAAGTAAAAAATAAAAAGTGTAGAGATTCCAAGTCACGTTAGTTCACGACGTTTCGATTGTTGGTATCTACAATCGTCTTCGGGTGATGACTGGTCATCACCCGAAGGTTATTTCACTATCATTTCATTTCAGGTTTATTGTTGCTTAATATAATTGTTATTTTCAACTATTCTTTTTTTTTAATAAATCCTACGCAACTGCATAATTTGTGTCTGTTATTTCTAAGGATTGAATTATTTGCGTGGCTTTTTCTTTGAGGCAGGTTGTGAATAGTAAAATTTTTCAATATTGCTCAATGTGGAATTATTATCAATTAATGATTTGAACGTATCGTGGAACTGCGTTTCTTTATTTCATAAGTTTTATAATTTCAATGAAAAAATTGTTGAATCGAGGTATTTGTATTACTGTTTTGACTCGGGACACTGCTAGAAGCGGTATTTGTAGAAATGTTATTTTGTATTAATTCGTCGGCCCTTGCTAGCAATGCATAATGCCTATCCTCAAAATGTGTTCTTGTTCTGAATGTCAAGTTCCTCGATTTCATATTGTACTGTCTCGAATTCGGAAAAATTTACATCAACAGTTATTGTTATTTTTTCAGACAAAGAGTATTCAGACATGGTCCACTACTTCCATCATCAGTTCGAGGACTCATTATATATAGGACCTTCAAATTGTGGTACACACATTTCTGAGATTCAGAAATGTGTATGTCTATTCAGAATCACTCAATTAAATATCAGTACTTGCGAAATGTTTTGGAACCTATTAAACATTGAGCAATTAATGCAGTAATAGTGGAACCCTCCGATGCTAAGCCTAATTCTGTTTTCATTTTCGATGATGTGATATGTGAAAGCAGGATATTATTATCTCATATTTCTTTATGGGACGTCATAAGGATGTTGATTGTTTTTATCTCGCACAGACATATTCACGGTACCCAAACAATTAGTGCGTGATAATACCAATTTCATCATAATGTTCAACAAGATGAGACGAATTTACACCACATTTATTCAGATTATGTATCACCCGATGTAACATTCAAGCAATTCCCATTGATGTGTGTTAAATGCTGGGAGGACCAATATGGATTTCTAGTCGTTGATAAGGACAGAAAAATAGATGAAGTTAGATATCGCAAAGGATTCAATAGTTTTATATATCCATGATCTTGTTATTGAAATGTATTCGATCACTGAATATTGTAGAGGTCACTTCATCAGCGAATTAATCTATAATTTGAAAAAGGCAATATGAATACAAAAAATAATTCTGAAAATAAAAACAATGAAATTAATTTGAAATGTTAGCTAGTTGAGACAACAGAAGTTGTCAGGCAGAAATTCAACTCTATCAAGAATGATAATATTGGAAATCGTACGACACTAGAAAAATTATATGAACCCATAACGAAACCATTGAATGTTTTATCATCAAACGCTACTTCGCAATCATCAGTGTTATCGTTAAACCATTGAAATGTTCAATCTACTTCAAATTATCCCATGAGTACTCCAATAGGAAAAAAACAATATTTTCGTATTGTATCATCTGTGAATAGTGACACGAGCTCACTTCAAGACGATATGAGACACACCATCATCGTCCCACATCGATTCCTCGGATCTTGACTCCTCGCCTAATATGAATGAAAGTTGTGAAGGTGCTTTGGCGAAACATTTGAATAATGTAAAATCTAGAAATCCAGCATAAGATGAAACATTTGGTGTACATATGGATCCTATTGCAGAAAAGCTGGAAATGGGAAGTCTAGTGGTACATTTACATGGAAACATTTCATTTTGGGATGCTAATAAAGTGAAAAAATATGAATGCGCAGGTACTCCAGACTTGTATGATATGATCTTTTTGAAGAATCCGCAAGATGTTGATAATGAAGAAATTCCTCAAGTATATTCCAAAATCAATATTTTCGTTCGTTATTCAATAAATAACGAATGCTCCATATAAACAATATCATTTGAAAAATGGTTATGAAAAGACAATTTTCAAAAAATTCCGTGAAGTCAAACCTCTATTAGACTCACTACAATATCCAATAAGAAGTAGAGGTAAAATTGGTGGAGCACTCAAACGAGTGAAAATGGAGAAAACATAATATAAACCTGTGAATTATGTGTACTGGAATTCACCGAAAGAGTAGTTGCTCGCTTACGACTATTGGTGGCTACAAAGTCAGCTGGGCATACTGGACATGACAATGAAATAATTTCAATAATTGAAGAATCACGTGAAGAAGGTATAATATATTAATATATTCACACTATCACTATTACTATCATCATTCAATGCAGTAACTCTTTAATCACATTGAAATAGAATGACTAATGGAATAAGTGATGTCAAACGACAAATTGTTAATGAATTACATAGACCTGCAAGACGTAATTTTCGCAGAAGAATAACCACCATCATGTTTTGCAGATCTATGGCAAATAGATCTAGCTGTGATTGTGTAGTGATTGATTGTTACTCAAAATATCTGTGGACTGTAGCAGTTGAATATAAAATAGGTAGTACAATAACTAATGAAAGCATGTACTGAAGGAAGCAAATTTTCCCCCAAACATACAAAAAGCGATCAAGGGAAAGAATTTTTTAATAGAAGCTTCTTTCTCATCTCTCATGCGAAAATATAATATCAATCATTAGTCAACATTTAGCACAAAGAAGGCAGCTATAGCAGAAAGAGTGATTCGTACAATAAAGGCATGGCTCTACAAGGAATTTTCGATGAGAGGTCACCACAAATGGCTTGATATTCTTCCAACTATAACTAGTAGATATAACAATAAAGTTCATCATACAATAGGTATGGCACCCATCAATGTTGATTCAACAACAAAATTGAAATCCAAAAGTATCAAAGGAATTGAAGGAAAACAAAGTGAACCCAAATTCCAATGGAATGATATTGTACGTATAAGCAAGTACAAAAATATTTTCGGAAAGTCTCACACTGCGAACTTTACCACGGAGCTCTTCACGATTATTAAAATCAATAAAACCACCCCTTCGACCTATGATCTTGAAGATATGAATGAACAACCTATTAGAGGATGTTTTTACGAAGAAGAGTTATACGAACCGAAAATCCTGACGTATATCTGATTGAGAAGGTGTTGAAGAGAAGAAAAAATAAATTATATGTAAAGTGGTTAGGCCTTCCTAGCGAACGAAATTTTTGGATTGATGAATCAAATATGGTTTGAATGTATCTACTAATGTATTTATGAATAAAGTAATGTTAAAGTTCATTATTGTTTTTATTTTAATTATATACACAGATTATATACACAGAAGTGTATACCAACCGAATTAATTGTATACTCCATTTCCGCTTATATTTTCCAACTCACGATATTGAAAACACATTACCATTCCCAAACCTAATCGCTGTCACTTTGAAATGCACTCTCCAACTTTTTTCGCCAAATATCTCTCACTGATAATGCCGTCTCATAAAATTGAGTCGACTCCTCAATCTCTGCCTGAGCTCGCATTCTCGAACGTTGATTGAATTGGTTATCTTTCACAATTTTTGAACGGAGTTCATCTGCATCTTTACACATTTTAGCCAATTCAACCTTCGCTAATGCAATCTTGGCATCTAATGCTTGAGTTTCCTTATTAACATTAATAGCTGGCTCACTCTTTTCGTGTTCAGCAATAGCCATCTGTGCCTTTACAAGGCGGCATTTTGCTTTCTCTTTCATTTTTCATATATCCTAACTGATGTAGTGGACTCAAATCACCCTCCATTTCTTTAGGTACACCTTTTGTCTTCCTCTTCGATCTGTCACTTTTCGTTGTGGGTTTTTTCTCCCGCACAACACTCTTCGATTGTTTCTTTTCTTTGAAGTCAGTGACAATCGATGAAGATGCATTAGTAACCTTCCACTTGATTTTTCTAGATTTCCTATCAACACCAAAAGAAGGGTATTTGAGTGGTAATAATTGAGAAATGATTGGATTTTCAACAACAATTTGCTCAATTGGTTCCGGTACATCTGCAAAGTTAACGAAGTCGTTAATATCAAAATCATTTATCGACTCTTGACTCAATAAATGTAATACTGGAATATTTTCAAAATCAGTGTGATCGATATCAACAAGTGAACCATCTTCAGCAATCAGTAGCGGCATAGAGCTCATGATAATGATTATTTAGCTCTGAGGTGTAGTATGGGTGTGAGGTTTGAGGTGGATATGTGATAGCAATAGAATGTGAATAGGAAAGGTGATGATGTTACTGATACTTTACCTTTTATAGAAGAAAATAAACTAGCCATGCGCTCTTTCACTCAACTGTTCACGCATGTGGCGATCTTCGTCATTTAAGAGGAACACTTTGTGTTGCATGCATTTTTAAAATGTGAGAAAATAATACAAATAGATTCAAAATAATATATTTATTAATAACAGAGGACAATAACGGCAATAAAAATCAAACGTGTCAGTCTCTGTTGATGTGGAAAGTTCTTTGATTCTTCTCTTTGATATTTATTGTTCACGTGTCGGACACCAACATTGAAAGAAATAAATTCTCCTATTGAGGAAGAGTTGACCAACCTTCTCACATTGATCCCAAGTACTTCTACATGTAGTGCATACATAATTCCAACAATTCATTGAGTATGATGTATCACAACGCAAACAACGTTGCAGCGGAGCTGGAACAGCATCACAGGTACTACAAATATTTCTACAAATACCCATATCACTGAATATTATAGGTTCGGAACACTTCAGGCACTGTGACTGTTGTTGTCGATAGTCTGATTTTGTTCGCTTTGGTGGATGAGATGGAGGCGATAGCTGAATCCGCGACATACAATCATTGCACATACCAGTGCAAGGCATAATTGTTTCCTTAGGTCTACTTATTTGGCAAAAGTAGCACACAATAGCCCCTGCAATCATCATTGGGTAGACGCACACTTTTGGTTTTTCATTCCACTCTTCTGGTAACGGCATTTTACTAATTCGATTAGAAATAATAAGAGATGACTTATAGAAACTCTGACTGCTCTCTCTCCTATACCGCCATTCTCTATTCATACAAATTAACACCATGTGAATATATAGCGGAAGAACTTCTCCTTCTCACAAGCACGACTTCATCATACCAACTTATGTTTTGAGATGCTATTCCTTCTCTTCCACTCAAAACGAGTCAAGTGATAAGTGGGAGTCGTACCACTACCACTACCTATACAATCATATAAGTCGACTTGCGATCCTGAAGTTCAAGATAAATACTGAAAAAATGGTTGCAGCATTAAATAGTGCTGCTGGATGCATATAATTTGATAGGCGAGTCAGATGATGAGGATGCCAACATTCCGCTAGAGGAAGTGATAGTTGAAGAAGATGTTGGAGTCGATGAAGAGGAGATTGACCTTGGAGTCGACGAAGATGAAAACGAGACTAACGAAAGCGACGAAGATGAAAACGAGCCTAACGAAAGCGACGAAGATGATGACATGATGGAGCTTGAGAGGATCGTGGATGGTGAAGGCGATGATGAAGGGGTGTAACTGATTCATCTGAAGGTGATGGTGGTTTGAGAATCGGTCTCCGATTGCTCAACATTACCGACACATTAGAAGATCCCATGGATTATATTGTGTGATGGACGCACACGTGCGGATCAGAACAATTGATGACAACATCGAACAGCTATGTTGGTGTTGTTTTCGTTTTTACTCAGCCAAGTGTCGACATGTATAATATGCAATAATGCCAAACCTGTGACCATAATAACCGTGGACCTACTGGTAAAAAACAGCCTTTTTCAGGGCTCCATTATTCATACAAACAGTAGTAGTAGAATTAACAGATTATGTGACAAATGACTACTTTGACTAAAAAGTCGAAGTTGGAAATTTGTTAGTCATTGAATATCTTGCATATGATGAATACTACTTTAACTGAAAGTTGAAGTTGGCAATTTGTCTATCATTGAATATATATGCATATAATGATGTGTATTACAGAGTGGGATGAGGATATTGTTAGATACATTTTGTTTGAGACTATATGGTATGAACCTGTTTCTGTTTGAAAGTATAATGATAGCTCTGAAAAGAGCTGTTTTTGTTTCAGTCTGCAATTCTATCCCTGAAAAGGGCGAATTTTTTTAGCTCGTTATCCTGTAGATCGGGGGTCTCCAAACTTTGAAGCCTTCGGACCATAATGATTTTTTCAAATTTTTCCAAGGGCCAATTTCTGCCCTCAACTATATTTCTAGACTAGGATAGTCGCAAAGTGCGTGACCTAAGCAAACTCACGCTTTTTTTGCATTTGAATTATTATTGTGCATTGTGACACTTAACGACATCTAGTGGCGAGTAGTGGTACTTTGTACTATCTTTTTCAGCTACCCGCTAGGTGGCATTAGGGGTAATTGAATATTTGGAACTACCGCGTTGGTTCGAAAAAGTTCTGGTTCTAGCTAGTGTATTCCGATCACCTCGAGATGGCATTACTGCCAATTATTACTAATTGCATATAAAAAGGCTAGCGGCGCAACTGCGAGTTAGTCTGCGTAGGAAAGGCGAAGGAAGCGAAACTGTCTATTGTGAAATAAAGTAACACCCGTCAATAAAAGTATTTTGATTTGATATTTTGATTTGACTTATTGTTTTTATGTGTGATTTGTTAGTATGGAAAAGAAGCGAAAAATCGACAGTGAATACAGAACATTCCAAGAAAAATGGAACTTTCAGTATTTTGTGATTGAGTCCAGTAATGAGGCGCTATGTTTAATTTGTAATGAAACCATAGCTGTTCTCAAAGACTATAACATTAAGCGACACTATGAATCGAAACATCTTCAAAGTTACTCCAAGTATACAGGAAGTTTGCGGAAGGAAAAGTTCGAAACTTTGAAACGCGGACTCAAATCGCAGCAATCTTTGTTTACCAAAGCGAATACTGAACAAGAGTCTGCAACTCGCGCCAGCTTTCGTGTGGCTCTTGAAATCGGAAAACGTGGCCAACCATTCACCGATGGAGAAATGATAAAAGAATGCTTGAATGCTGTAGCCGAAGAAATATGCCCCGAAAAGGTAAATTTATTCAAAAGTGTCAGTTTGTCAGCAAACACCGTGGCTCGGAGAGTGCAAGACATCGCAAAAAATATATCATCTCAACTGTCTCACAAAAATGGACATCATGAGTGGTTTTCTCTAGCACTGGATGAGTCAACGGATATGTCAGATACTGCTCCGCGATTTTTATTCGCGGAGTAGATAACAGCTATGAAGTGTATGAAGAACTTCTTGATATTGATAGTATTCACGGCACGACAACTGGGGCAGATATTTTTAAGGGACTTGAAAATGCCATTAATAAAAAGAACCTTCGATGGAGAAATTTGAAATCTATAACAACTGATGGAGGCAAAACTATGTATGGTAAAAATAAAGGAATGGTTGCACTTGTGTCGAAGGCTGTAGAAAATGATGGTGGTTCAAAACCATTAGTCTTACATTGTATCATTCATCAACAGTCCTTGTGCGGAAAATGTTTGGATATGTCTGAAGTTCTAAAACCAGTCATATCAATTGTTAACTTCATCAGATCCACTGGGCTGAATCACCGACAATTCCGCGAGTTCATTCAACAGATTGGAGAAAATGATTTACTATATCATACTGCCGTACGCTGGCTCAGTTGCGGAAAAGTCCTCAAGCGCTTTTTTGAACTTCGATCAGAGATCGATTTTTTTTTGAATGAGGAGCAGCGCCTTTTTGTCGATTTAGAAAATAGTGAATAGATGTGGAAGTTAGCCTTCTATGTTGATTTGACAAATCATATCAACGAACTGAATTTGAGATTGCAAGGAGAAAATCAGCTTCTCCCTGATTTATACACCAATATCAAATCCTTCAGGCAGAAAATAATACTCTTTCAATCGCAATTACGTAAAAAATGTTTCACACATTTTGAAACATGTGAAATATCCAGCCACACTACAGAGACTGAATTTCCCGTCAGTTTTGCAATCGAAACTTTGAGTGCTTTGAAGATAAATTTTGATACTCGTTTTTCAGATTTTGATGTCATTGCGAATGAAATTGAGCTTTCTCAAAATCCTTTTGATTCTGACATTGAAACCCTGGCTCCGGAAGTCCAAATGGAAATTATTGATTTACGGTGCAGTGATATGCTTAAGAACAAATATCAAAATTCATCTTTGTTGGAATTTTATAAGAGTCTTCCACTGGAACAATTCGATAATTTGCATAAATTTGCTCATGGGTTGTTTTCTGTTTTTGGTACTACTTACTTGTGTGAGAAAACGTTTTCCAAGATGAAGTACACAAAGAATGTTTACAGAACTCAATTAACCGATGAGCATCTTAAATCTCTTTTGATAATTGGTACAAGTAAAATTGACCCACAACTACAAAGTATTGTCGGTGGAAAATCACAATTACATAAATCTCATTAGTGTTTTTGCTTCACTGTGATTCATTTCAATTATTTGTTAGTTATTAATATGCTTAAACTCAGATACTTAAGTTAAGTTTTCTTTGTCATTATTTCTGTCGTTAAATTTTACCTTGCAAGTAAATAAAACCGAGTAATTATCATTCTGTGTTTTTTCTTCAACTTATCACAGCAATAGTAACAACAATTGGGTATTCATTGGCTGTCACGGGCCAGACTGATGACAGTAAATCATTGGCTGTCGCGGGCCGGATTGATGACACTGGCGGGCCGGATTTGGCCCGCGAGCCGTAGTTTGGAGACCCCTGCTCTAGATCGTCTAACTCGTCAACACCTGCAACTCTGCATCTACTTCCTTACATACCTTCTTCTATGCATTCCGGGAAATCATCAGGTAGATCATAGAGCGTTGCAGAAATTGTGCGAAGGTTATATGGTCGAACGTTGAATCTATTTCTTTCATCTGGATGGGTCCTGTACTCGACATAGAGTACTTGTTACACTCATCGGTTCATTGGTGGAATCAGCACTCGACATTGTGGAAGAATGATGTAGAACTGGGATTGATGCAATATTTACATTGGAAAAAAAATGGAGGGGGTGAAGTGTATATGTTGAACAATTCAGTGTTTGAAATTCGGAAGCAACAAGAATGACGTTCTTCATGGAACTCTGTGATTATTATGAAAAACTAATAAGGGAGAGGGAGGAAAAACTGCCCCAACCTCGCAGTGCCCCGTGTACACCAACCAAAAAGTGTGTACTCCGAGGAAGGAAAGGATTAAGGGTGGGAGAAACGAAGAAACGATTACATGTCGTCATCAGAATTGAGGACCTCATCAAAAAGGATAGGAGATGGTGGAGGACTATACTCGATGAGGATTGGGGAGTTAAGAGGAAGTGGTCGGCGATCAGGAACTGGCTGGTCAAAAGGATCTTCCTCGGACTCATCATCATCGTTTCCCACCATCTGTTAGGATCCGGGTACTCGCCATCGGTCCGCTTCGTCGGTGCCGGTAACGTGCACCTGCACTCTATAATCATACGTCATGTATTCGTACTCAATCTGGTGAGGTTCCGTGGTGAAGTGAACCCAACCTTCTTGGACGGACATGTCATCTATCTGAGGCTCCGGGAATCCGTATGGCTTGGTGGTTGAATCTGGTTCCATGTTGAAGCTAGCTGATCAACTGAATATTCCATCAGATGATTCCTACTTTTATACTTTTGAAAGGGAGTGGGGGAGGAGTGGGAATGAAGTGGGGGTGAATTGCAAAGTGACATAAGCTATATTCAATGTAAGAGATAATTGAATGGATAAAATACAATATGAATTATATGAAATTATAATTGTTACCTTCCACAATCTGAAAAAATATAAAAATTATAATGGAGAACTTTATACAAGTGTAGAAGGGCAAACTTTTTAGTTTACCCCGATAAGTTACTGCGTAAAAATCAAAGTATTTTTCACAAAGAAAAATCTTCTATTTATCAGTAACTTGTCGTATTTCACAATTTTGCCTATCAAAAAAATTATTAAGAAATTATACTTATCTTTGGATAACAATTACCCAAAAAAAAAGGTCGATAAAAAAACTGATTTTTTCCTCCACAAAAAATGACTTTCGTTGAATGTGAAATTATACTTGTTGATTTCATTATGAAACATGAGTTTTTTTTAATTTTCTTCTCAAGAGGTTATTTACAAAACAATTATCCACAAAATATACATACAATATACATACAAAAATTGTTGCGAGATATTTGTCTAGATGAGCTTGGAATTGAAATAAAAAAATAATAATGAGACGAAGTGAAGAACAATGCCCCAACCATCGCATTGTTCAATGTGTACCAATTCAAAACAATGTACACCTTTATTTAACTTCTTTTTTTTATTTATTTTTTCTAAAATTACAAATATAAGCTTAAACTACCATAATTATATACTCCTAATTAACCTAAAACTAATCTTTTATTTATAATTAATCTACGAAAAATGTGTCCATAATTGTCTCTAACTTTTTGTACCGCTCTATCAAAGAGGTCTCCTTACACCTTTCCTCCAGAGATGCATACTTCCGATCCAGTTCGGCCATATCTTTTTCTAGTTCGCTCCATCGGTTAGCAATTTCAGCCAAAAGGCGGGTCATGCTAACCAACGCGGCCTCACTACATCGGGAAGCATGTTCTGCTTCCCTGCACCTCTATAGGAAAGTTTTATCTTTTCATTCACCTCTGCGATAGGCTGTGGCACTAGCACTTGTGGCACCAGCACTTGTGGCTTCGCCGGTGTTGGTGGCAGTGGTGAAAGCGGTGAAACCATCACCTGCAACGGGGTAAATGGGGTCAATACGATGTCCTCCGGAGAAGGCGCCCTCGGTGTTTCCACTGCTGCTGCTGCTGCGGGCGGTGTGGAGGGTGTAAGCTCTTACGAGCGGTCGGCCAACTACCTGCATAAGAATTAGTCTTATTGCAATTACTACTGTACTTTTCAATAGGACCAAGCCTTGCTTCAGGTTGTCGACAGACTTTCTTCATAACCCTGTCTTCCTCGAATAAGTCAGGGCTGAGAGCTCGTGGGACAGACACCATTCGAAGCTGAATGAACACCGGCATTATCGATATCACAGCATTGTTCACCTCCTGAGTGTAGGATTCCATTCTGAGAATGTAAAATAATATAAATTTAGGTGATATAAAAAATTAAATTGTTACCTTACTCAAAATTCTGCTTGTTGACTGGATTGGACTGCTCTCGATGAGTTGACTCGTCGTACTGAATTTGAGGATTCTCCTTGGGGTATAGGCGTGCAAGCGCGAGTGGTGGGAATGGGGCGGAGGCGCGCATGCGCGATAGATGGAATGGGGTGGGGGCGTGTATGCGCGAGTATCGTGAGGTGAGGGGGGGTGAGGGGGGCGGGTTTTCGCACTTCGCGTTTCGGCGCGCGCTTCGCGTACGAAAGTCTTCCATACATACATTCACCGTATTCGTTCAATTAATACGTCATCTGTTGGTTTCGGTTTTGGTTCTATTGTTCTAACATTTGGATTAATGTCCATTCCTGAATACCCCAGTAATGGTCCACTTGATAAACTGAGTTTATTTTTTTCTCCAAAACTACAACTCTCTGTTTTATTGTAGATGCTGTTATGTCAGAAATTTTTATTTCTACATCACTTTTAAGATTATCATATTTACGAGCCAAAGTTATTCGAGCCTCTGCAATTTTATCGTCGAATGCTTGACGTGCATCGCGAGCAACATTGCCTATTGTGGATTGTATTGCAGCTTGTAGGGCTAGAAGTATGACCTCCTTTGCTCCATTAATTTCTTCCCCAAGATATGATACAGTTACACAATCACTCTTGTCAATTGATTCGCTTGTATTTTTCAATATTTCTGTTTGCATGTCATAATGACTATCTTTTGTTAATTTAAATCCATTACCGGGAGGACCTCGAACCCATTTTCTTTTTCTACCAAATTCATCGATTGTTTTAGACATTGTGCACCCTACGATGATTCTTTTCAAACTATTTCTTTATTTACATTATGCTATATACATTGCAGTAATTAGTTAGGTAAATATAAATAAAACAAATACTTTTTTTTATCATTTTTATATTCATCAAAGTAATATATATATATATATATATATATATATATATATATATATATATATATATATATATATATATATATATATATATATATACATATATATATATATACTCAATACGTTAATATCACATAACAGTTTGCTATACATTATCATTTATTTATGATTACCTACATGAACATCAATATTTGATTTTCCGGTTTTAAAGACAGTTATTTCAGGTATTTCAGTCATTGATCTCGGCAGACAATAAATTAATTAGTTGGTCCAGTGATCTCTAACTTTGACTTCTCCATCAATAAATGGTTCATTACATATACCACAATTTTCGGCTGCAGTAAATTGTTCCTCTTCTTCGAGGGTTTGTGCATCCATTGGTATGGGGTGTCTGAAATGATTTTGATATATCTTTTTCAAATCATCATCAATGCTACTCACAAATTTCTGAGCAGCATCTACGCCCCTATATGTAACAAAATTTGACAAATCATCATTATATGAACATTTTATCAAAGTGAATGTTTCAATCGTGTATGAACTTTCGGAATTTGGCTCATTCACATGAATCGGTTCATGTACTGATTCAAAATCAGCTATACTACGAATGGCAGCCTCATTTGTCTCTCAAAGTTTTCAAACATTAATTTATTTTCCGCAACCATCATACCATATTTATTGATCTTAAAATTGGTGGTTGGTGTTGTAGTAATAATGAGATTACAACCATTCATTTATGATGTAAAAGCAATCTCTCATTGGAAAAATACATCAAACATCCATCACAAAAATATTTTTTGTGTTCATGAGCTGATAGTTGACTAGAAACTAATCTTGAAAGATCTTTGATCCAACAATAGTGACTATTACCGGAGTCATCAGTTATAATGTCTCCGGAGTCTTCTTTGTGAGTATCGCCATTACCATTGTTCCATTGACCAATCACATCATACTTCATTTTACCCTTGTCAAATTTACTCACTAAACAATAATTGAAATATAATTCCTATCTCAAATCTTTCAATACTTTACTTTAACCGAAAAATCCATACCTGTGACATTGAAACATTGGAAAAATGTGGAAATGACGTGACTTCGGACACTACCATTTGCAGGATATAATGCTGATAACATTATTTTTTCACAAGTCCAACCTAAATTACAAAAAAATAAATATTACTATTCAATCTCCTTGGAATTTACAAAAAATGAATACCTGAGTCACGTTCCTGGAATTCAGTCGTTGAGCCACAATAACATCGCGGAATCCATCAAAAACGGCATTCAAATCAGATCAGAAGATTTATTTTGGGAATTAAATGACTTCGTGTCCTCAAATCTTGAGTCTGAAGAATATAATTCCCAAAAACTTCCATATTCACTTTCATGCTTTTATATGGATCCTGATGGTCGATTCCAGTATCCAATAATCTTCTGCCTAATCTCATTAAAAAAAGACGTAGTCAGTGGATACAATCGAACTCTCCACCTTGTATGTAGCAATGCGGCAATTGAATGCATTCGTTATAATTGGAACACCTTCAGACAATTGAACACCTTCAGACAATTGAACACATGCATTATTTTTATGACTCATGGTTCTTCGGTGAGAATTCACTTGGGTCATAGGAATTGTCACATTAAACAATTGCATGTATATAGGTGTTGCATTGTCCATCCTCATCCGTTTCATTGAAGGCCCTCCTTGGCAACTCTGGAGCTGATGCCGACGAAGATTATCACTACGAGTGAAAGATTCACCACAGTAACAGGAAAACATTTTCTATGATACGTTCTCACTAACTCACCTAATGTAAACTGACATAACCAACACTCATCCGCTTCTCAAATACAGTCTGATAGGGTCCGTCAAGACGTCATAGCCAACCCCACCTCTCAGCTACATGCGCCAATCCAACATCTCAACTGGATGCGTTAACAAAAGTCGATACGAACAAACAGTGCTCGTTGCGCTCTCGTAGAGGAAAGACGTTCATCGCCGTCTGCGCGTCACCATCGACAGCGAGGGTAGAGCGATGCGTTACGTCATAGCTTCGCCGCATCGGGAGAGGTGAGGACACACCGATGAATACGCATTACTCAGCCACACGTCCTGGAGTGAACATCTCGCTCTCCTACCGTTGAACGGTTGCTGCTGTGACGTCACGCCACTACTAACTTGGTGGGCTCACACCAATGGAACATTCATTACTTGGAGGATCTTTGAAGTATGCAGACGTATGTTTGTACACAGACACGCACATGTTAAACCCTGTATCTTGCATTCTCACACACACACACACACACACACACACAAAAAGACCGTGACTGAATTATAAAAATAAAAAATGTAGATGAGAATATTGGAAGCGCTAAAATGGGGCAATGGGTGTGAAGTATTCAACAATGACATTTCAAAGTACGTTGTTTTGCGTACGTTTCCATCATTTCACATCCATTCCGAACGTTTTGCGTGCGTTTGTTCGTTATCGTTTCGTCGTCATTGTCGTTTATTCGTTATCGTTTTCGTTTTCCGTTTTTGTTAAGGGTATATATCAATAGGCGGTGAGGTTAGAGAAAACTGAAGAAATAAAACATTGTGGAATTGGCCGCGGTCGTAGTGCGCCCGACTCACGATCAGAAGGCCGTGGAGTAGACTCGGCCCCGATTGAGCCAGACAGACAGCCGGAGCGAGACAGACAGCCAGGCATCCAACCGTGGTGTAACAGTGACGTCACCAGCCAGGCTTACAAATTGTCACGCGAGACAGGTTGTCAGGCATCCAATAGAGCGGCGAACCATTGTCACACGCAGAGCGTGCATCATAGTGGCGGGAGATTTGATCTGTGGAATAATTCAGAATAAGCGGGTAGGTGAAACGTTATAAAAAAGTTTTGTTGAGGAGTTGAACGCGGGACGTTTGGTATCGTAGCTTTTGAGTATAATCTCATCGTTAGCGAGGTATATTGAAAGGGAATGCGAATACTTGGTAGATATGGGTTGTGGTTGATAAGCGCGTTCTGATAAGTTGGAAGAGTGTCTGTTATAAAAACAATGACATAATCACGAACCGGATTAAAGAAAAAAACATGAGGTGGAAAAAACATGTCATACAGGGTGCAAATCAATGTTTATAGGGTGTAAAATGTCAGAGGGTGTATGGTTTCAGCGAACGATTCCCGTGTGTACAGGGTGTCTCAAATACGTCACAAGGTCACAAGGACTCTATCGTTTTTGCGTGCGACTGTATTTTTCGTGTGTTTTGACCGTTTTCGCCCGTTTTCAACCATTTTTCGTGCATTTTCGATCGTTTTCCGTGTGTTTTCGGTCGTTTTTCGTTTTTGACCATTTTTCGTGCGACCTTTTCGCGTGTGATTCCCCAACATGTGTGTGTATAGGGTGTTTTATTTAAGGAACATGGCAATGGGGCTCTATCGTTTTAGCCTGTGATTCTTCAATGTGTACAGGATGTCTCATCATTTAATGAAAAACTCCGTTTCTGACTCATTTATGCTTTGGAGCTTCAGACCTCATAGCGGAACCTTGTGGAAAACCCCTGACTAGAGGTAGATGTGTGTAAAAGATGTAATATGAGAAGAAGGTGATGACATCAGTGTAGAGTAGAGAAAAAATTAGTGCTTTTTGGGGAAAAAATAACGAAACAGCATTACATATGATTGACCCGCTGGGCACCGAATCAGGTTTTTAGAGTTAAGCATATCCATATCCACAATAAGTCCTTGCGGGTTGCGATGGGGACTCACTGTGGACTTAAACTAGTAGAGTGGAAGGGAGGTAACGATTCCATGTGTGTCAGAAGGACACAGAGTTTCGTCAACTAAGGTACCATCAACAGCTTGAATAACTGTAGGTAAAAATGTATATAGGGTGTCGTTTGAGACAGAATGGTATTCAGCATACCCTCCGTATACGCTGTGTGTGCAGAAATTTAGTGAACGGCATAATGTTTTGAGTCGTTTTGAGCCCCCAAAAAAAAGATTTTGAAAAAATAAGACTTCCCCACTTCGTCATAAAAAAAATATGGAATGTGTGTATGTGTAGAACCTGATATGGAAGCGAATTGTTGACCGTTGAAGTGGAAAGTGAGTGACCGCAAAATATTATCGTAAACAACGAACGCTATCAGAATTTATAAATCGACTCGAATTGTAATTGACAGCTAAGAAGAAAAACTATTCAGATAGCATTTGTCTGACATTTGCGAAAACAAAAATTTCGTACTCAAAAATACAAGGTGATATTTTAGCAAAAAAAAAATTTTGATATGGAGTTTGGTTTTTTTTTTTTGCAAAATGTTACAAAAAAAATTACGTGTGATAAATATTTATACGGACGAAATTTTCATAAAAATTTGTACGTAATTGTTTAAACTTTTGATATATTTGAAATACTTGGATTCATGGATGTGGTAGATGAAGTTTTGAGCAAATTTTCCAGCATGTAATCGCTATATTTGAATACACTTATGAGTCATGGGATGTGGTAGACACAATTTCGCACCATTTTTTTTCAGCTGGGTGTGACACTTGTGGTGTCATTTCATATGATTGTCTATATAGAGGTCACTGACGGCTGTGAAAAGCCGGCCCAAAACAAGGTTTTCACTAAAAACACAGTCATAAAATGAAACGCGTGAACGAATTTTGATTTATTTCGTTCAGGAGCATGATTTTTGTTAATACATGACAAATAAACTCGCTTTTATTTTTGATCGTATGATTCAGATGTCTAGGAAGGAATCCCAGAGGAAGTTTCTCTCTGTGATAATAATCGATAAACAGAAATGTGGTTACAGATAATTGTATTATTTGAGTGAACGCAAACTAGGATTCATATCATTTTGATAAATCGATATCGAACGTATCGGCAACGATTTGTCAAAGGGATTGAAAGAACTCACCGATTTGGTAAAAAACATCATTGAAAACAAACATGACGTCGAAGTGTACAGGGTACGTCAAAATATATCTGAGAAAACATGTCAGTTTAACAGAAGTCTAGCATTCCGCACAGTTGCCGGTCCGTATTGACAGGTATCATAACCTGTCAATACGGATCGGTGTTTGTGCAACTGTCAAATGTCAATGAGGGTGTGGAAAAATATTACAGATCAATGAGGTTGAATCGTTTCAAAGTGCTATAGATCACATCGAATTTCATAAGACGACATGGGGAATGTCATCAATAGTAATTGGTGTTCTTTTCGAGCAGCCATTTCGTACTGCATCAATGCTCTGTCTATTGCACCCAGAGTTTCGTTATAATCTTCACCATCACTATCACACACATTACTTCGACTTCACTACCATAACCACTATCGAGAGACATTTTTCAAACTGAATATCCATGTGTATTTGCATGTGTTCTTATACCTTCAGATCACGTGGTCGTATTCAGATATTGTGTTTGTTGAATACCATTTCTTCACAAAAGGCCCTCCCAATACAATGTCAGTGTGTTTGTTTTCCATAAGATTCTATACAAAATCAACATTTTCGATCCAACTGTTGTGTTTGTTATCCAAACCCAACCATTTAACATACATTCTTTTGTCTTTTTTCCTCAACACTCTCTCCACGAGATATATATCTGGATTTGCAGTTTTTTGCAATTCTTCCCCATAGAAAGCAGTCTTGATAGGTGCACCCTGCAAATCTTCTAGCATAAAGGTGGCGGGGTTGGTAATGTTGACATTGATAATTTTGAATAATTCCGTAGTCCTATTGGGTGTGTAATTTCAACTAAAATAATAAACAAGGTTTGTATGTGAACGTACCAAAGGGTGTGAAATACATGACAATATGTGTGAAGCCTAATAATTTCGGTAATGGATGCAATAGAACACAATGGAAATTGATGAGTTCAACATTTGTCAATGACAACCAGTTGGCAGTTTTTGTAACCAAAGTGCCAAAGAATACTCCATTCAAATATAAACTGAGGCTGACATTCCAAGATCTTCGTGGAGTTGATACGAAAACGGTGGAATTTGCTTCAGAGCATGCAACGTTAAAGAAGTCGCAAATGGAATTTAAGCTTTATGGAATTTTCATTATAGTGTGTACGATATTAGCATGTATTTTGATTAGAGTTGTACAAGAAATAATTATGGAATTTAATAAGAAATGGCCGATTTTGTTCAAATAATAAACATTTGAATATTCACGTTTTCATTTTATTCCAAGTCGATGAAAATATATTGAACAGTTTCGCATATTCTCATTGTTAGCACATATTATTGATAAAGTAGGAAATGTGATAAGCTACTTGACACCGTCGACACCAAGCACCAAAAATATGTTTGCCATCGAGATATACAGGGTGTCTCATCATTTAAAAACATCAAAACATCACTTCAATGTGTACAGGGTGTCTCAAAATTCATCAATAAGAAAAACAAATATTGTTATCAATTAAGTTACAGCTAAGTGCTTCATGTTTTTTCTGTAACCCCATGCTGGCGTCATTACCATCTCATCCACACATACTCACAACTACCATACATAAAAGTGAAAAAATGACTTTGGAATTCAGTATTGTTTCAAAATGTTGTGGTGGTGGCCACTCATATTTTTTCCGTACCTCACTACTTGTGAAAATGTAACGAATGAAGAAGAAATGTTGCAGTATCTATTTCGATATGGTTACATCGAAAACAATAATTCTCTCACAGATTTTGAATCGACTATGATTAGTTTTCAGAGAAATATAATCTTCCCATAGATGGTACATTGAATTCAGATACTCTGAGTTTGCTTCAAAGACCGAGATGTGTAATTGCTGAAAACGCTTTCACGATTCAAGGTAAATGGAAGAGAACATATATCAAATGGTCTTTCCCGCAAGCATCTGTCAAAATGAGGCTTGATGCTGAAAAAGCCTTCAGTTTATGGGAGAATATTTCTAATTTAAAATTCTAGTATGTTCGTTTGACGAATACCGAAAACCCTGATATGTGAACCAGGGCCGTAACCTGCTAATTCATCGGTCATATCACCAATAAATTGTCCCGTGGGGATGTCATATTCCTTCGATTTAGACACGTAGATCACAGAATCTGTATCGTATTACAGGACTCTGTCATCAAGCCTCTCTAAAGAGTTGTATAGTTTCAGGCGTGCCAATGCTGTGACGTATGCAGCAATAACCACATTGACTGTTGAAAGACAATCAAAACTTTGATTGTTAACACGAAATTCATGACACGAGAAGGATCTGTCATCATTTTGAAGAATTCAGCTGGTTGATTGAGAATAGATGTTTTAGGCTGATTCTCACGCTGACCAAATTTACCCCAAAATGAATTCAACATCAGCTTAGCTAGCGATCTCAAGCCAGGGTTATCAGTAATTTTGGAAAATTCCAAAAGAACATCCTCGCGCTGCAAAAACTCCTCAACGTATTGTTGTGTCTCCTCATCGGTTTTGCCAATTTGATGATTCTTGTTTGATTTTGATGAATTTGTTCATCATATCAGTGAAAAGACCGACATCAATCTGTACTGTATCGTAGGACCAAATCTCCATGGTTTCGAGAATGTGATATCCCATCTCAATGGCTTTTACAATTTCTTCAATCACCCAGGTACCAGTTAATGATCACTCTACATCAGAATGTTGACACTTATGGGGGCTGAAGTTTTCACCACATGTTCGACAAAGAACAAACATTAGTTTATTGTTCATTTTATGTGGCAGAACAGGGTGAAAGAGACTTTGAGGAGGAAGTATCGTACACTTTATGAGTCCTGAGATGGAGGAGAGAGAAACATTGCATTCCTCTTCACCAACAAGTACTTGGGGATGACCAATAGGAAATTTACCTATTTACACACACAAGGGTATAAAGAACAAACATCTACGTATTTAATTTGTTCATCCTCTTTGGCCTTGTAATGTTTGACAATATTTCCTGTACGACCACCATAGAAAGCATCTCGTGGGTCAAGTGGAAGATTTTTCAAGAGAGGGTGATTTCCGGTGATTTTTGAATGTCGTCAGAAAGTTCCCGGCGAAAATCACATTCCCACTTCTCGATGACCTCATAACCCAAAGATTTGATCTTATCTATTTTTGCAAGGGTCATATCATAGCGATGAGCCATTGTTTCGGAAGGACAATTTTGGAGAGGAGTATATCTCTGATAGTTGAAACACCTTGGACATCCGTGATAAAAACAACCCTGAAATTCGAAAACCTGATTGGTTTCAGAACACCAACCATCAACTTTGAAATTGCCAACGAGTGCCTAAGAATAACGACATGCTTCTTGAATTTTGATATTTCGCTGTTTTTCCTCCCAAAGCAGCCATTGGGTGGCTACCACAGACTGATTATTACGACGTCTATAACCACCCTTGGGAATAATACCAATGGTATTTGGCTTGAGAAAATTCCTGCGAAAAACTTTATTGCATGTTGAGGCAATCGTTACGGCTTCCGTGAATGGACATACATTCGTTTCAGTCAACATGAGTTGACGGAATTTCAAACAGGCTTTGGTCAGGATATCAACATCCGAAATACAATAATCTATGATTTCTCGAGAAAAATCGAATACATAATTTTCAGCGACTCTTTCCGAATGCCACTTTATAAAAGAAGAACGTGCCGCTGAAACAAGATTATCCGGAGAATAAAATTTAAGAGGGGGAATAGGACCCTTATAACTCTGATTTTCCACACGATCAAAAAGATGCGGGAAGTATCCCTTTTTCAACTCTGGAAATCCAAAAGATTTGGGAAGTTTTGCCAAAGCCATTGGAAAATAATTGAGAGAATCCAAAAATTTTACATTTCCGACGGTCATTGATATGAGCTTACTCCCGCGCATGATTAGATCAGGGGTTAGGTCAGTTTGTGTTAAAATATAATTCAGAATGAATTGATGGTCAAAGCCTCCTCCATTGTGGGCGATGACTATGATTGTTTTGAATTTTTTTCTCATGGTCAACACATGGTGAACGAATGGAGAGATGGGATCGTTGCACTTGAGAATTTGTAGACGTACACCACAGTTTTTGCAAATTTGTTGGTCGGTTTCGAGGCAAGCGTCACAGCATTGATGAAAAACACACAAATTCGGCTCGTGAAGTACCGATCCATCGTCCTGCATACTCTCCTGACGAGTCTCCAGATCATAAAATATGAACAAGAGACTATCATTCTGAGGCTTTTTTGTATCCGGTTGAATATAACAAAGGTGCCCGGCAAGACACTGTTTGTTGCAAATTTTGCAGAAGATCTCTCCGCAGACGTGAGAACGATTAGTTGGTACAATTTTGAAACATTTCTCGCATATTCTTATTTTTTCACAAATTTTACCCCGAATATGATTTTCGAAACACACTTGACTTCGAAAAGATCTTTTGCATGACTTGCAGGGGATTTTCACTAGATTATTAGAACAAGCCGGTGAAGCCTGACACGAAAAACAAGTACCGCCGCCAACAACGTCACCTTTGAAAAACAAATCACGACCCTTGGTCCCGTATTGATAAACAGTTATTTTATATGAAGAGAGATGGCGCTGAAATTGCTGCAACTCAGGTATTCCGCAGCCATCTATAGGTACTGATACTTTGGCATCGGTTATCAATTGCAGAGCCCGTTGGGTCTGCAATTTCCTGATGTTCCGTCGTACATCGTTACATTTGGAGTCTTTATTGGCGTATGCCTGAGCTAAAACAAGCGCTCGAGGAAGGCACAAAATAACATTATTTTTAATGGTTATTATACCTCGACGTTTGTTACACTCTTCCTCGAAGGTATTATGCAAGCGGCTTCGGCCTTTACCCTTAGGTATCCTAACGGATGTTACACCAAGGCAGAAGGTCTCGGTGTTCAAGCCACAAGAGTTTGACTGGTAGATGGCTGATATTTTAGAAAAAACATCATCCACCAAAATGTCAGAAGCATTTTTGAAGGAGATCCAACCTGGACCTCTCGTAAAATCTTTGGAACAAAAGGTGAACCCTACCTTATCAGTTGGCTCCACACCCTCTGTACCTTTCAATACAATTTCTGTGATAGCGTCTCTCACCCACCCCACTTTTTCCTTACCTTGAGGTATCGGCCTGATGTTCAACTCCAAAGTACGAGCCTGTACACCAAAACGACGATTTTTCCTGACGATGTCCTTCACAATCAGAAACTTATCCATATTGACGAAATGAAAATAAATTCAAAAAATCAAAATTTTCGAAAATTTTCTAAATTCACACTGGGCACACAACAATAACAACGAATGCACAAGAGCACTGAAAGCTATTGAATGAATGAAGCAGCAAGCACATCGATGTCTATATTTATTCGCAAACGGCAAGTGCGATAACAAAAACACAATCCCATGTTTTTCTTTAACGCTGTACACCCTGTATACCTTAATGGTAATATGCAAGAATATTAGATCAATTATCATTCGTTATTCTTCAACGATGTACACCCTGTATACCTTTATGACAATATATGAGAATATTTGAGCAACTATCATTTTTCATTCATGTTTTTTCTTTAACACTACAAACATTTCATACGTTCCTTATTAGAAAAGTGGGGGCGGATCGCACGTTAAAATATTAGAAATTGTAAATAGATGAAAATTCTAATTTTCGTTTCATTTCACACGTCGAGTCGATGATGAAATATGATAGGTGGGTGGAAATATCATAAGATATATACTATGGTAAAACGTGAAATATACATCGATGTGCTTGCTGCTTCATTCATTCAATAGTTTTCAGTGCTCTTGTGCATTCGTTGTTATTGTTGTGTGCCCAGTGTGAATTTAGAAAATTTTCGAAAATTTTGATTTTTTGAATTTATTTTCATTCCGTCAATATGGAGAAGTTTCTGATTGTGAAGGACATCGTCAGGAAAAATCGTCGTTTTGGTGTACAGGCTCGTACTTTCGAGTTGAACATCAGGCCGATACCTCAAGGTAAGGAACCAGTGGGGTGGGTGAGAGACGCTATCACAGAAATTGTATTGAAACGTACAGAGGGTGTGGAGCCAACTGATAAGGTAGGGTTCACCTTTTGTTCAAAAGATTTCACGAGAGGTCCAGGGTGGATCTCCTTCAAAAATGCTTCTGACATTTTGGTGGATGATGTTTTTTCTAAAATATCAGCCATCTACCAGTCAAACTCTTGTGGCTTGAACACCGAGACCTTCTGCCTTGGTGTTACATCCGTTAGGATACCTAAGGGTAAAGGCCGAAGCCGCTTGCATAATACCTTCGAGGAAGAGTGTAACAAACGTCGAGGTATAATAACCATTGAAAATAATGATAATTTGTGTCTTCCTCGAGCGCTTGTTGTAGCTCAGACATACGCCAATAAAGACTCCAAATGTAACGATGTACGACAGAACATGAGGAAATTGCAGACCCAACGGGCTCTGCAATTGATAACCGATGCCAAAGTATCAGTACCTGTAGATGGCTGCGGAATACCTGAGTTGCAGCAATTTCAGCGCCATCTCTCTTCATATAAAATAACTGTTTATCAATACGGGACCAAGGGTCGTGATTTATTTTTCAAACGGGACGGTGTTGGAGCCTCGTTGAACTTATTGTTTCATGAGGGTCATTATAATGTTATCACTTCCCTAACTGCAGCGTTCTGCTGTCATTATTACTGTGAAGAATATCATGTTCTCTTCGATCATAAGAAAAACCATCGGTGCGGCGGTACTTGTTTTTCGTGTCAGGCTCCACCGGCTTGTTCTAATGATCTAGTGAAAATCCCCTGCAAGTCATGCAAAAGATCTTTTCGAGGTCAAGTGTGTTTCGAAAATCATATACGGGGTAAAATTTGTGAAAAAATAAGAATATGCGAGAAATGTTTCAAAATTGTACCAACTAATCGTTCTCACGTCTGCGAAGAGATCTTCTGCAAAATTTGCAACAAACAGTGTCTCGCCGGGCACCTTTGTTATATTCAACCGGATACAAAAAAGCCTCAGAATGATAGTCTCTTGTTCATCTTTTATGATCTGGAGACTCGTCAGGAGAGTATGCAGGACGATGGATCGGTACTTCACGAGCCGAATTTGTGTGTTTTTCACCAATGCTGTGACGCTTGCCTCGAAACCGACCAACAAATTTGCAAAAACTGTGGTGTACGTCTACAAATTCTCAAGTGCAACGATCCCATTCGTTCACCATATGTTGACCATGAGAAAAAAATTCAAAACAATCATAGTCATCGCCCACAATGGAGAAGGCTTTGACCATCAATTCATTCTGAATTATATTTTAACACAAACTGACCTAACCCCTGATCTAATCATGCGCGGGAGTAAGCTCATATCAATGACCGTCGGAAATGTAAAATTTTTGGATTCTCTCAATTATTTTCCAATGGCTTTGGCAAAACTTCCCAAATCTTTTGGATTTTCAGAGTTGAAAAAGGGATACTTCCCGCATCTTTTTGTTCGTGTGGAAAATCAGAGTTATAAGGGTCCTATTCCCCTCTTGAATTTTATTCTCCGGATAATCTTGTTTCAGCGGCACGTTCTTCCCTTATAAAGTGGCATTCGGAAAGAGTCGCTGAAAATTATGTATTCGATTTTTCTCGAGAAATCATAGATTATTGTATTTCGGATATTGATATCCTGACCAAAGCCTGTTTGAAATTCTGTCAACTCATGTTGACTGAAACGAATGTATGTCCATTCACGGAAGCCGTAACGATTGCCTCAACATGCAGTAAAGTATTTCGCAGGAATTTTCTCAAGCCAAATACCATTAGTATTATTCCCAAGGGTGGTTATAGACATCGTAATAATCAGTCTGTGGTAGCCACCCAATGGCTGCTTTGGGAGGAAAAACAGCGAAATATCAAAATTCAAGAAGCATGTCGTTATTCTGAGGCACTCGTTGGCAATTTCAAAGTTGATGGTTGGTGTTCTGAAACCAATCAGTTTTTCGAATTTCAGGGTTGTTTTTATCACGGATGTCCAAGGTGTTTCAACTATCAGAGATATACTCCTCTCCAAATTTGTCCTTCCGAAACAATGGCTCATCGCTATGATATGACCCTTGCAAAAATAGATGAGATCAAATCTTTGGGTTATGAGGTCATCGATAAGTGGGAATATGATTTTCGCCGGGAACTTTCTGACGAAAATCGCCCTCTCTTGAAAAATCTTCCACTTGACCCACGAGATACTTTCTATGGTGGTCGTACAGGAAATATTGTCAAACATTACAAGGTCAAAGAGGATGAACAAATTAAATACGTAAATGTTTGTTCTTTATACCCTTGGGTGTGTAAATATGGTAAATTTCCTATTGGTCATCCCCAAGTACTTGTTGGTGAAGAGGAATGCGATGTTTCTCTCTCCTCCATCTCAGGACTCATAAAGTGTACGATACTTCCTCCTCAAAGTCTCTTTCTGCCACATAAAATGAACAATAAACTAATGTTTGTTCTTTGTCGAACATGTGATGAAAACTTCAGCCCCCATAAGTGTCAACATTCTGATGTAGAGTGATCATTAACTGGTACCTGGGTGATTGAAGAAATTGTAAAAGCCGTTGAGATGGGATATCGCATTCTCGAAACCATGGAGATTTGGTCCTATGATACAGTACAGATTGATGAAAACACAGTCGGTCTTTTCACTGATATGATGAACAAATTCATCAAAATCAAACAAGAATTATCAAATTGGCCACAACAATGCAAAACCGATGAGGAGAAACAACAATACATTGAGGAGTTTTCGCAGCGCGAGGATGTTCTTTTGGAATTTTCCAAAATTACTGATAACCCTGGCTTGAGATCGCTAGCTAAGCTGCCACGGGACAATTTATTGGTGGTATGACCGATGAATTAGCAGGTTACGGCCCTGGTTCACATATCAGGATTTTTGGTATTCGTCAAATGAACATACTTGAATTTTAAATTAGAAATATTCTCCCATAAACTGAAGGCTTTTTCAGCATCAAGCCTCATTTTGACAGATGCTTGCGGGAAAGACCATTTGATATATGTTCTCTTCCATTTACCTTGAATCGTGAAAGCGTTTTCAGCAATTACACATCTCGGTCTTCGAAGCAAACTCAGAGTATCTGAATTCAATGTACCATCTATGGGAAGATTATATTTCTCTTGAAAACTAATCATAGTCGATTCAAAATCTGTGAGAGAATTATTGTTTTCGATGTAACCATATCGAAATAGATACTGCAACATTTCTTCTTTATTCGTTACATTTTCACAAGTAGTGAGGTACGGAAAAAATATGAGTGGCCACCACCACAACATTTTGAAACAATACTGAATTCCAAAGTCATTTTTTCACTTTTATGTATGGTAGTTGTGAGTATGTGTGGGTGAGATGGTAATGACGCCAGCATGGGGTTACAGAAAAAACATGAAGCACTTAGCTGTAACTTAATTGATAACAATAGTTGTTTTTCTTATTGATGAATTTTGAGACACCCTGTACACATTGAAGTGATGTTTTTAAATGATGAGAAACCCTGTATATCTCGATGGCAAACATATTTTTGGTGCTTGGTGTCGACGGTGTCAAGTAGCTTATCACATTTCCCACTTTATCAATAATATGTGCTAACAATGAGAATATGCGAAACTGTTTAATATATTTTCATCGACTTGGAATAAAATGAAAACGTGAATATTCAAATGTTTATTATTTGAACGAAATCGGCCATTTATTATCAAATACCATAATTATTTCTTGTACAACTCTAATCAAAATACATGCTGATATCGTACACACTATAATGAAAATTCCATAAAGCTTAAATTCCATTTGCGACTTCTTTAACGTTGCATGCTCTGAAGCAAATTCCACCGTTTTCGTATCAACTTCACGAAGATCTTGGAATGTCAGCCTCAGTTTATATTTGAATGGAGTATTCTTTGGCACTTTGCTTACAAAAACTGCCAACTGGTTGCCATTGACAAATGTTGAACTCATCAATTTCCATTGTGTTCTATTGCATCCATTACCGAAATTATTAGGCTTCACACATATTGTCATGTATTTCACACCCTTTGGTACGTTCACATACAAACCTTGTTTATTATTGCAGTTGAAATTACACACCCAATATGACTATGGAATTATTCAAAATTATCAAAGTCAACATTACCAACCCCGCCACCTTTATGCTAGAAGATTTGCAGGGTGCACCTATCGAGAGTGCTTTCTATGGGGAAGAATTGCAAAAAACTGCAAATCCAGATATATATCTCGTGGAGAGAGTGTTGAGGAAAAAAGACAAAAGAATGTATGTTAAATGGTTGGGTTTGGATAACAAACACAACAGTTGGATCGAAAATGTTGATTTTGTATGGAATCTTATGGAAAACAAACACACTGACATTGTATTGGGAGGGCCTTTTGTGAAGAAATGGTATTCAACAAACACAATATCTGAATACGACCACGTGATCTGAAGGTATAAGAACACATGCAAATACACATGGATATTCAGTTTGAAAAATGTCTCTCGATAGTGGTTTTGGTAGTGAAGTCGAAGTAATGTGTGTGATAGTGATGGTGAAGATTATAACGAAACTCTGGGTGCAATAGACAGAGCATTGATGCAGTTCGAAATGGCTGCTCGAAAAGAACACCAATTACTATTGATGAAATTCCCCATGTCGTCTTATGAAATTCGATGTAGTCTATAGCACTTTGAAACGATTCATTCTCATTAATCTGTAATATTTTTCCACACCCTCATTGACATTTGACAGTTGCACAAACACCGATCCGTATTGACAGGTATCATAAAACCGGCAACTGTGCGGAATGCTAAACTTCTGTTAAACTGACATGTTTTCCCAGATATATTTTGACGTACCCTGTACACTTCGACGTCATGTTTGTTTTCAATGATGTTTTTTACCAAATCGGTGGGTTCTTTCAATCCCTTTGACAAATCGTTGCCGATACGTTCGATATCTATTTATCAAAATGACATGAATCCTAGTTTGCGTTCTCTCAAATAATACAATTATCTGTAACCACATTTCTGTTTATCGATTATTATCACAGAAAGAAACTTCCGCTGGGATTCCTTCCTAGACATCTGAATCATACGATCAAAAATAAAAGCGAGTTTATTTGTCATGCATCAACAAAAATTATGCTCCTGAACGAAATAAATCAAAATTCGTTCACGCGTTTCATTTTATGACTGTGTTTTTAGTGAAAACCTTGTTTTTGGGCCGGCTTTTCACAGCCGTCAGTGACCTCTATATAGACAATCATATGAAATGACACCACAAGTGTCACACCCAGCTGAAAAAAAAATGGTGCGAAATTGTGTCTACCACATCCCATGACTCATAAGTGTATTCAAATATAGCGATTACATGCTGGAAAATTTGCTCAAAACTTCATCTACCACATCCATGAATCCAAGTATTTCAAATATATCAAATGTTTAAACAATTACGTACAAATTTTTATGAAAATTTCTTTCGTATAAATATTTATCACACGTAATTTTTTTGTAACATTTTGCAAAAAAAAAACAAACTCTATCAATTTTTTTTTTGCTGAAATATCACCTTGTATTTTTGAGTATGAAATTTTTGTTTTCGCAAATGTCAAACAAATGCTATCTGAATAGTTGTTCTTCTTAGCTGTCAATTACAATCCGAGTTGATTTATAAATTCTGATAGCGTTCGTTGCTTGCGATAATATTTTGCGGTCACTCACTTTCCATTTCAAGGGTCAACAATTCGCTTCCATATCAGGTTCTACACATACACACATTCCATATTTTTTTTATGACGAAGTGGGGAAGTCTTATTTTTTCAAAATCTTTTATTTTTGGCGCTCAAAACGACTTAAAACATTATGCCGTCCACTAAATTTCTGCACACACAGCGTATACGAAGGGTATGCTAAATACCATTCTGTCTCAAACAACACCCTATATACATTTTTACCTACAGTTATTCAAGCAGTTGATGGTACCTTAGTTGACGAAACTCTGTGTCCTTCTGACACACATGGAATCGTTACCTCCCTTCCATTCTACTAGTTTAAGTCCACAGTGAGTCCCCATCGCAACCCGCAAGGACTTATTGTGGCTCACATATTCGAATGGATATGCTTAACTCTAAAAACCTGATTCGGTGCCCAGCGGGTCAATCATATGTAATGCTGTTTCGTTATTTTTTCCCCAAAAAGCACTAATTTTTTCTCTACTCTACATTGATGTCATCACCTTCTTCTCATATTACATCTTTTACACACATCTACCTCTAGTCAGGGGTATTCCACAAGGTTCCGCTATGAGGTCTGAAGCTCCAAAGCATAAATAAGTCAGAAACGGAGTTTTTTATTAAATGATGAGACACCCTGTACACATTGAAGAATCACAGGCTAAAACGATAGAGCCCCATTGCCATGTTCCTTAAATAAAACACCCTATACACACACATGTTGGGGAATCACACGCGAAAAGGTCGCACGAAAAATGGTCAAAAACGAAAAACGACCGAAAACATACGGAAAACGATCGAAAATGCACGAAAAATGGTTGAAAACGGGCGAAAACGGTCAAAACACAAGTTATGTATATAAAACCCTCCTTTATGCTTATTCATCAAATGCTGACTAAGTTATAATAAACTTATAAAAGCTAGCCATCTTGAAGGAGGAGTCAGTTCTGTTAGTATGATTGTTAGAGTAACTTCTGTACAATAAAGTCTGTAAATCTAAATAAAGTCTTTTTAAAAAGTGGTTCCCGTGGCCCGAAACTATAATTGGCGCAGTCGATTGTAGGATAGTGGAAGAAAATCGATCCTGAATTTTCTTCAGTACCAACTGTTTGTCCACTACAAGAAACCAGCTTCGTCCACCAACCACCCACAAAAAGAACCGGATCGTCAGACTCAGCTACTACAGTCCTCCAGGAAAGAATACTGACACACCATCGAGGTAAGTCGAGTTTTCCTACCTGATTCCAAAATTTCCTTAAAATCTTTATCGTAAATATTTCTGGAAGTTTCGGAAAAGTGATTATTATAATCAAAAAACGAAAACAGACATCATTTTCTCTTATAGCAATTGAAATTGGTGACAGGACTATAGAAGTCACGTAGATTAAGAAAGACAATTTAAATACTGATTTAAATTGAAGCAATTAAGTGAAAAACGCCGAATCATTTCCTCACTCATAGCAAACAATAAATGCATAGTGTTCACTAAATAGTAAAACAAAGAAGCTAAAGAATAACTTGCTGCTACTTATATCATATGATTAATAGACAGAAAATAATCTATTTATATCATACGCTGATATAAAGAGAGTATTAATTTCACACACACACAACGACGCTTCAGAAATATTCTTGTGATAAACTTCGCAATATTATTACCGTGATTCTTTTCTGAATAAATGAAGAAAGCAAACTTTTATCTTGAATAGATTCGCTGAGCAATCTTTTCCGATAAGATCGCGTCAATAATACATGACCGAACCTGAAATTGAAGATTTAGTACAGTCGCTTGTCTCTCTATCCGTTTCAAATATGTCCACCGAAATTAATTATACTTTATTTAAAATTTATTCTGACACCATACCTTTGTATGATGGATCTCCAGACACCCTCGAAATTTTTATAAATGCAATTGACAAATTTCATAATAAATATTATAGCGCTGACGATACACTAAATCAGTGTATCTTGAGTATTATTATTGGTAAACTCAGAGATAGAGCACAATTATTGATTGGTGCAAGAATGGAATTAAACACATGGATTTTAATAAAAAATGAATTAAGAAATACATTTGGTGATAGACAAAATTTAGATAACCTTGAACAACAACTTTTTACACTTGTCCCTAATAAAAACGAACACCCCCTTGATTTTGCGAAAAGAATACAAGTACTGAGAAGTAAATTAATCTTTAAAATTGATTCTATTGCCGCTGTAGACCCACAGACTAAAGCGATATATATTCGTCAATATCAATCACAGTCTTTGAAAGTATTTATGAAAAATTTAAATATTAGATTACAAGATAAAGTAATTGTTCAAAAACCAGATAGTCTTGAAGAAGCAATGAATTTAGTTTTGGAAGATGAAAATTTTAGACAAATACAAAATATGGTTTTTCAGAATCGCTCAAGCACTAACGTTCAAAAACAACACCCACCAAAACAAATAAAACCAAATTATAGTAATTTCCCTGTACAAAATTATTCACACTTACAAAATTTTCAACAAACTAACTTTAGAAATTCTACACCTTCTACTAATCAAATGTCAAATGGACCTTTTAATAATTATCAACAATTTAACCAAAAACCACAATTTCCAAGCCAACACATAAATATCCAACCTAAACAAGTTCAACATGAATTTTTAACGAATAAACAAGTGTTTGTACCACCTCAAAATGTGTTTAAACCAACAAATAAACCTGATACTAGAATCATTCAACCAATGTCGACTACTTCTAGAAATCCTACGGTTAGTAGATCAAATATGCCTTACCACCCAGCAAATAACAGATCTTTTAGGCAACCCCCAAGACAAACCTTTATAAGTGAAGAACTTTACAACCATAATGATGACAATGAATACGACATGACACTTGGTTACCCCATTAACCAATACCCTATCGAAGACCAATACCCAATTGAAGACCAACACCCTCCAGATCAATATCAATTAACTGATGAATTAAATGAATATTACTTTACGCCCCAAGAAACGACTGAAATAACTGACTCAAACACTGAATACGAAGACGAAAATTTTTACAAACCGCCTCCGATAAACAAGACGGTATAATAGAACTTTATTCAGGCTCTATAAATGGATTACCTTATATACAAATCCAAAATCCCCCTATTAAACTACTAATTGATACCGGATGTCATACTTCCATGTTAAGACCATCTATTGTAGAAAAATATTATCCAGACAGAATATTCAGAGAACCCTCTCAGTTAAAAACTTCATGAGGTGAAAAAGAAATTCAATATAAAGCTATTATCCCAGCTTTTGAAGAATTTCAAAGCAACTATGAAACGGAATATATTTTATTCCAATTTCATGAATTTTTTGATGGAATTTTAGGTTTAAAAGAACTTGAAAATCTTGACTTAAATATCGATTTTAGCAATCAAATCTTAAGAAATGAAATTGTACAAATCCCTTTCTACTATAGACAGCCTCACGAAACTTCTTTTACTTTCGAAATACCACCATATGAAACTTTAATAAAGAAATACCCTGTCGATATCAGTGAAGGTGAAATAATAATTCCAGAGGGATTTATTGATAAACTATACGTACCTGAAACAATAACTTATGCCAAAAATTATCGCGCAACTTTCGAAATTTTTAATAAAACTAATAAAACTATCCCTATAACAATGAATGAACCGTTCCCATCCAACCAAATAAATAAAGAACAATTTGAATTTTATAATATTGAACAAGCCTTACCTGAAAATTATAATAATAATTCCATAACATAACAAGTAAAATTAGGACCGATCATATGAACACGGAAGAAAAAAACGCAATTTTAAAAGTTTGCAAAGAATTCTTAGACATATTTCATGATGAGAATACTAAACTTTCTTTCACAAACAAAATAAAACATGAAATTAAAACGACAGATGAAATACCAGTACACACTAAATCCTATCGGTTTCCTCATTGTCATAAAGAAGAAGTAAATAAACAAATAGAAAAAATGTTGAATGACGGAATAATACGACCATCATCATCAGCTTGGAGTAGCCCTATTTGGATTGTACCGAAGAAAGCGGACGCCTTGGGAAAGAAAAAATGGAGAATTGTTGTTGATTATAGGAAATTGAACGGAAAAACGATTGATGACCGATACCCCATTCCTAATATCGACGAAATACTGGATAAACTAGGGAAATGTAACTACTTCACCATTCTAGATTTAACTTCAGGATTTCACCAAATAGAGATGGAAGAAAATTCTATTGACAAAACAGCCTTCAACGTAGAACACGGCCATTACGAATATGTCAGAATGCCGTTTGGTTTAAAGAACGCTCCAGCGACGTTTCAACGAGTTATGGATTACGTTTTGAAAGACCTATGAAACAAAATATGTCTCGTCTATATGGACGATATAATAATTTTTTCGACCTCCCTTCAGGAACACATCTCTAATCTAAAACGAGTCTTTAAAGTATTGAGAGAAGCTAAATTGAAAGTACAATTAGACAAATCGGAATTCTTAAAACAAAATGTAGAATTTTTAGGACATATTGTAACACCCCACGGTATAAAACCCAATCCGAATAAAATAAAAGCAATCCAAAATTTTCCCATACCAACAACTGCTAGAGATATTGAATCATTCCTCGGTTTGCTAGGATATTATAGAAAATTTATTAAAGATTTCGCGCAATTAACAAAACCGCTAACTCAATGTCTAAAAAAAGGAGAGAAAATCCTTCATTCTGCCGAATTCCTAGAAACCTTCGAAAAATGTAAACAAGTTTTAACTAATGAACCTCTTCTTCAACATCCCGATTTTAGTAAACCCTTTATCTTGACAACCGATGCTTCTAACATAGCAATTGGAGCTGTGTTATCACAAGGCCCTCAAGGTAAAGATAAACCCATCGCGTATGCCTCAAGAACTTTAAATCCCGCAGAACAAAATTATTCAACTATAGAAAAGGAATTATTGGCAATTATCAATTTTACCAAATACTTTAGACCTTACCTTTTTGGTAGAAAATTCACGATTGTTACCGATCATAAACCACTCTAATGGTTATTCAATTTAAAAGACCCCTCTTCAAAATTAGTAAGATGGCGCCTAAGATTAGAAGAGTATGAATATAACATCATACATAGAAAAGGAAAAAAGAATTCTGTTGCTGATGCCCTATCCAGAATTGAACTACATCCATTAGAAAATTATTCTTTACTAGGAAATTTCGATACGGAAGAAGACCGTTTAGAAGATTTCGCAGAATATTGCGTAGATGAAAACGATAACCCTGAGATTGATGAAATTGCCAAAATAGTGCAAGAAATAGATGAACTCGCCAATGAAGAAGTCGAAAAACATCAATCAAGAGAAGAACCCCAACCCGAAAATTACCACACAGGACATTCTCAACCAGCTAAAGAAAAACAAAAACTCCCAGAGGAAAAGAAGATTAAAATACTTTCAGACATAATAGTCGTACCAGCCCAACAAGAAGAACCGAAAATAAAACACTCAAATGAAACACAACATTCTTCGCAAGAAGACCCGATTTTAGAAATCCCAATATCAGAGCAACCATTAAATAAATTTAAATATCAAATATTCTTAGTTCAAAGTAACGACATAATTTCACCAAAAGTAAGCATAACAAAACCCTTTGATAAGACACGTTTAAAAATCGTAATATCTAATAGAAACATTGAAAACGATATAGTAAAAATCTTTTTAGAATATTTAAAACCTAATACTGTTTATGGTATAATATTTCAAGAGGAACTAAAGAATATAATAATTCCGATAATCCAAAAACATTTTAGAAACTCAGCCTTTAAACTTGTTCAAAGTAATATACTATTGAAAGACATTTTGAAGAAAAATGAACAACGAGAAAAAATTAAATACCATCATGAAACAAAAACTACACATAGAGGCATAAATGAAACAAAACTGTCTCTATCAAAAGTATACTATTGGCCTAATATGATTCAAGACATAACAAACTACGTAAATACATGCGTAACATGTCAAAAATCAAAATACGAAAGGCACCCTAATGTCAGAAAATTTAACCCAACACCAATTGGAGAATACCCGTTCGAACATATTTATGTTGATGTTCTATCACTTGATAGACTAAAATTCCTAACAATTATTGACAGCTTTTCGCGCTTTGCACAAGCATACCCCATACAACTAAATGCGACAGACATCTTAGATGGTTTATTAAAATTCATATCTCATTACGGTATTCCAAATAAAATAACCTGCGATTCTGGCACAGAATTTAAAAATAACTTAATTGAAGATTTTTGCAAACTCCATAAAATTATGTTGCATTACATCACCCCAAAAAACCCGAACAGTAATAGTCCGGTAGAACGTTTTCATTCTACTCTAATTGAGGAAATACGAACTTTAAAATTAGAATTTCCTAATCGACCAATAACAAAACAAATGTTGTATGCGATTCTAGGATATAATAATACTGTCCACTCCGCAACTAAATTCACACCCTTTCAAATTATTAAAGGTAATGTAGAACACCAGAGCCCTTATGATGTAACGTTAGAAAAGATACCCTCAAACTATATAGAAAAACATTCAAGAAATATAAAAATATTAAAAGAAATAGTAAAACAAAACAATGAAAAAGCCAAAAACCTATCTAAAGTAAATTCCAACAGAAATGACCCCCCAGAAATTGAAATTAATAAAAATACTCTTCTTAAAGAAACTCCTCGAAATAAATTATCACCCTTATATAAGGAAATTCAACCAAAAAAAGATAGTAACTTCAAAATTGAAACTTCTAAATCAAAATACCATAAAAGTAAGTTAAAGCCACAAAGAAAAATCATTAAGAAACAAATTGTTTCAGATGACAACGTTATACCTTCTACTTCTTGGAATCTTTGCGACGACAGGACAAGACATAATAATGACGAGGATAAATAACCCTATCCTTCCCTTTTCCCTTGGAAAAGCAAGAACCACTACACAAAAACATACGTTTATAAAATACATTGACTTAAAACAATTTGATTCTCCCCTAAACATCTTAAATAATAATACAAAAATAATCGCAGAATTTATCTTGATCAAAGACCCTTTATACCCACAACTACACCACATGTATAATCATCTGAATTATTTGCTAGACAAAATCAAAGTGAAATTAATCAATATTAAACCTCAAGAAAATAATCGATCGAAAAGGGCACTTATTATTATAGTAGGCAGAACAAGTAAATGGCTCTTTGGTACTTTAGATGATGAAGATGCAGAAAAATATAATAAAGCAATTTTCACTTTGGAAAAGAATCAGAACATGCTTCACCATGATTTAGAAAATTACCTAACTATCACAAGAAAATTTATGAACAAAACTATGAATAGCTTACAGCAAATTGTTAAAAACCAACAATTAATTGACGAACAAATAAAAAGTATTGTCTTAAATCTGAATAAGTTCACGCTATTCTTAAGACTTCAAAATTCTCTTGATACAATGATAATAGATTGTCAAATTATATTATCAATACTTAATTACATTGAAGATTCAATTTTATTTGCAGAATTAAACATCATTCATAGCACGATATTACCATTATCTGATATCGAAGAATTATTAAAAATAATGTTAAACCTTCACAAAGGCAGTTTACCAAACTTTAAAAACATTCAGTCGTATAACAAATTACTAAAAATTGAAATTAATTATAAAAATGGAATTATTATATTTGCAATTCATTTTCCGATACTTCTTGAAAATGTTTATGATTACTTCCATTTGTTCCCAATTCCAATACTCAACCAAGCTATAGTTCCTTTAAAACCCTATATAATTCTTAACTCGACTTACCATCATTATGAAGATGAACCCTGTACGAGAATTGAAAATACCTGCATATACCATGTTGACAACCAAATTTCAAAAGAAGATTGTTTACCGAAATTACTAATTGGTAAAACCGATCATCAATGCCAGACGATTCAAATTCAATTAGACCAGGACATAATAGAACCTGTCAACGATGCCTACATTATCATTATCCCCATTGATAAGATCATGATTGAGAAAAATTGTAAGGAGCATGGATACGAAAATATCAGACAACCACAGTTGATCCATATCCCACATAAATGTAACCTCACTGTTGGAGGCGAAGTTTATTCCAATGACGCCACTTCCGTTCAAGGAAACCCTCTACAGTTACCCGAAATAGATACTATCCAGCTACATCCTGAGAATAACCCTATGAAAGTTCCTGAAAGAGTAAACCTCGACGAACTAACCCGACTTCAGGACCTTGCTGAAAAAACCCAATTACATCGACTAGAAGCCTTAGAAGAAGACAGTACTTCTTATACTTTAATGTATATTTGTATATTTATATTTATTATACTTCTTACATATTTCATTCTACATTCCAAATATAAGAACAAATTTAAATGTTTTAAAAGGAAAAATAAACAAGAAAATATTCATTTAGAAAATTTTGATGAAAATAATGTTAATGTATTATTTTCATCTTAGGGATGGAGGAGTTATGTATATAAAACCCTCCTTTAAACTTATAAAAGCTAGCCATCTTGAAGGAGGAGTCAGTTCTGTTAGTACGATTGTTAGAGTAACTTCTGTACAATAAAGTCTGTAAATCTAAATAAAGTCTTTTTAAAAAGTGGTTCCCGTGGCCCGAAACTATAATTCACACGAAAAATACAGTCGCACGCAAAAACGATAGAGTCCCCCTACCTTGTGACGTATTTGAGACACCCTGTACATACGGGAATCGTTCGCTGAAACGATACACCCTCTGACATTTTACACCCTATAAACATTGATTTGCACCCTGTATGACATGATTTTTCCACCTCATGTTTTTTTCTTTAATCCGATTCGTGAATATGTCATTGTTTTTATAACAGACACTCTTCCAACTTATCAGAACGCGCTTATCAACCACAACCCATATCTACCAACTATTCGCATTCACTTTCAATATACCTCGCTAACGATGAGATTATACTCGAAAGCTACGATACCAAACGTCCCGCGTTCAACTCCTCATCAAAACTTTTTTATAACGTTTTACCTACCCGCTTATTCTGAATTATTCCACAGATCAAATCTCCCGCCACTATGCGTGTGACAATGGTTCGCCGCTCTATTGGATGCCTGACAACCTGTCTCGCGTGACAATTTGTAAGCCTGGCTGGTGACGTCACTGTTCGTCACTGGTACACCACGGTTGGATGCCTGGCTGTCTGTCTCGCTCCGGCTGTCTGTCTGGCTCAATCGGGGCCGAGTCTACTCCGTGGGTTCGATTCCCGACTCGACCAGATATTTTTCTCGGGAGAATTTATCTGGTTAATGCTGGGTGATTCTGCAACCGTGTTTGGAATCACACGTTAAAAGGTAAGACTTTGTTAGTCCTCAGCTCGTACAAGTTTCTCAACTTCTGAGAGTTGTCGTTCGTATGGGGGCGACAGCGATAGACAGAGATTATGAATAGAAATTTATTATACATTTCCATTTTGGTAACATATCACAAAGACATTTGTATAAAATATTTATATTTCGGAGACTGCAATTGTAGTTGGTTCGGTTGCGAATGTGATGTATACAGGGTGAGACACCTTCGTGTTGCGAATGTGGGAATCATCCATTTCGTATTGTCATAGCCTCCAAATTCACAACGCATACCTAACTCGTAAAATTTCATGTTTTTGATGTATCCGCACATAAATGACATGACACCTGTAGATTTTCGATGAGGATGGCATCCTATTGATTATATTCCACAAAGCCAGAGGAATAACTTAATCCGTGAATGTTTCGTTCCAAGTAACAGACGGTAATCTCCTTTACTCAAACAGTAAAGGTCTTGGTAAAGACTGACGTAGGGTATGAAAGTCAATTATTTTCATAGATAGTCAGCATCATACTTCCTCTTCAAATCCAATCCAATTTTTTTTTTCTGAAATCAATGAGCTAAGATGTTGGTCGAGCACTCGCAGCGTAATATTGTTTATTTCGTCTCTATGTACAATATACAACACCAACAGAAAATTAGTATATAGTATGAGACGGGGTGTCGTTGTAAAAGGCTCCAAACGTAATGTTGCTATCTAAGTGTATGGTGCGTGATATGGTAGTGATATCCACACGTAGGTCGGATTCGAAATGTACGTTTTGTTTGAGAAAATAAGATAAAAACCCCAATACGTGAGCCAAGCTATTTGCTTCGATCGGAAATCAATAGAGTGTTTCAGTCAGAATATTTCACTTTTTAGCTTCTTATTATTCGGTTTGAAATAGAAAAACTCCTTCTTGGGTTTTCCTTGAATGTTTTAGGTGAGATATATTTGTTTATTAATTCTCCAATATAACCAGTTTCGTAAGGTTCAGCAGGGATATCCATACTTTTAGTTTAGTTTTGTCGCCGTTTTTATGGTAGTAGAATTTCCTACCTTCTTCAATGTTGGGTATACTACTGTACGAATGGAACCTGAGCAAAGCCAAATAATATTCAGAATCAGGATCTGATCAAATGGGTGGACTGAGGTCGAAGAAGAGCGTCAAAGGACGACTTGTTAGGGGTAATATCATATCCCTAAATAATGATTGAAACAACATTTCTACAATAATAACATTCCATTTGTGACCTAACAGGACTAGAATACATTGCTTTTTGTAACGATGACGCATCTTATTTAAGCGGCACCTCATGTCTGTAAAGAAACATGGTAAACAAATCTGCAAAGCGAATCGATGTTGGTAGACTTTTGGTAATATATGCCAAATATGCAATAATTTCCAAGTTTAGCATTCTCAATTATATAGTCAATCGATGAAGTTTTCAATTCAGCATCAGTTAAATCCCGCAAAGATTTATCTCCAAACATTTTCGCAGACGTAACTGAGGCACAGATGTCCGCAATTACTCTGGTCAAAATTTTGATACTGATCATTGTTATATGTAATATTTATACAACATCACCGTTTTCAATGAAAGCTACCCAATGAGTGCCTGTATTCAATTGAGAATCCAAGTTCATACAGCACATTCTCGCAGCCGAAGACCACAAGTTGGCAACGTGTCACGCATAAAGACTTCACGTAGATGCAGAATTTTCAATTAACGACAGACACATTTTTGAATTTACGAATTATATAATGTTCTTTGGAGACCAAATCCTCGAGGTATTTTGCGTAGGTACAAATGGAAACCCGAATTCATTGTGACGTTGATCTTCTTCGAGTTCCTTTTTAGCATTTTTAGCATCTATTACAGTTTTTGCGTTAACGGTCCACCAGCCAACGATCCCAAAGCTGAAAGGGCAGCGAATATAGGTATGAGTGGAAGGATTCCCCCAGATTTTACTATGTATCCGTATGTCCTCCAGTTTGACTCAATGCCATTTTAGCAGCTCGCATAGCCAAAGCAGTAGGTTTTTTTAATATTGGTGGAATTTTTAGTAATTTTTTAAGCATATTACGTCGAAAGGACGACCCCATGCCAACCAAACTGTAGTTACGAGAAAAGCTGCAGCTTTTTCACCAAATCTAGCGTCTTTTGAACTAACGTGTTCCCAAGCTTTATTTTCCAACAATTTATTTGCTCTATGACGGTCTTCTAAGAAATTGCTTCAAGAGTATGCGATATCGTGATGTTTATAATATTCGTCCAAAGAATATATGTAGGTGTCACCGCGTTTCAATCTCTTTTTCACATTGGGCCTGGTCCGCAAAACGAATAACCGGGTATATGTAACTCGAACGAGAGCTTATTAATGAGCAAATTGACGACACCTGTTGGAGTGAGTCCACATTGAGAATGATTGGGTGATGATTGTGGTGTTTTTATTTATAACCGTTGTTTCATTACCAAACATTAAATTTTTCATTAATTTTTTTTAATTATTTTTCTTTCACACTTGTAAATACGGTTTAGGCAAATTATTTAAATTGTTGTTTTCAAGAACCCTACTAAATATTATGATCGAGGTGTTTTCAACATAATACAATCATGGTTACGTGAAAATAGAACTAATTTACCTTTGAAAGAAATTATAGGTTTTTGTCAAGCCTCAGCTGTACCTGAATATTTGTTTTCTTATGAACAAAAATAATATATATATATATATATATATATATATATATATATATATATATATATATATATATATATATATATATATATATATATATATATATAATATAATAATATATGTAATAGATGAGAAAATGTTGTAAAGTGTTTCATTTGATGTATAAGACGAAAAAAAAACAATCTCAAAGAGTTGTATGATGTAATGAAATACCAAAATTTCAATATATATTTTTTTCAAATTATATCAATGTGTGTGTACAATAATAAATAAGTGTGCAGAAACTGAAAAACTATTCACTACTGAATACTAACATATTTTTGTTTGCAGTCAATTCTTCCAAAGTTGGTGGAGTTTTACCGCTGTTGAAAATTCTCAGAGTAACACACACCTATCGAGCATATTCAAACTGGGACAAAAATTTTCGATGTCAATAAAAAAAATCCGAATGATAACCTCATTTCAAGCTATATTGCCCCCATGAAGTGTCAGATGATTTGGGGATTAATTTTCGGTTATCGTCATAGTAGTAGTAGTAGTTTATTAATCACCAAATCATATATATTCATAAAAGCATACAATAGAAAAAAAAGGGCCAATAATATAATAGATAAAAGAAAAGGTTTGTCAAAACGAGTCTTATTGAATTTTTATCATAGGAAACATAGGTATTGGTGAATCACTTAAGTTTTTGGAAAACTTGTCTGCGAAACATCAATATCGAAATTCTTTCCTTTGAAGATGGTCAAGAAGATGGTCATTTTGAGTTACTCGAGCAAAACATTTTAGTGCTTATATTTATACTTAGTATCAACTATATACCTAGATATCATTTTTCCTGAAAAGTAGTGAATATATTAGTATACTACAAAAAAGACCATTGAATATGAAATTTGAAAGTATGAAATCTCTAAACATAACGTACATAACGTAAAAATATGAATGTTACATTATGAAAAAATATCGTCTTAAACTGAGAGTTTTCTAAGTTCTAGTTAGGGATGAAAAATATATATGAAAATGGAGATATTGAGTCAGTAGAATTCGTTTATAGTAATGTTATATTTTCTGAGAAAGAAAGTTTTAGGCTTTCTACCATCTAGATAGAAAAAAATGTGGGAATCTTCCAAAGATATCAAATCTACCAAATTGGAAACATTATATAATTTGGTACTGAAGAGCCCTAACGCAAGAAATTGTTTTTTTTCGTCTTAAACATCAAATGAAACACGTTACAACATTTTCTCATCTATTACATAAATCACACATTATTTCTGTTCATAAGAAAACAAATATTCAAGTAAAGCTGAGGCTTGACAAACATCTATAATTTTTCAAAGGTTACTTCTATTTTCACGTAACCATGATTGTTTTATGTTGAAAACACCTCGATCATAATCACAAGATTCAAAGCATTCAGCATAGCAATACGCTCAGAGAGCACACCAAAGAAAGTATTCAGGACATCGTTTACATATTGTTGGACAGCACCTTGTTCGTGGTATTCTTGGAAATGAAAACTTGTTGCTATTACTTTCGATGTACTGCGTGACGTAAATGTAATCCCCGCCACGTGTTGCGGGGATTACATTTACCCGCCCATTCATAACTGGTTGAATTGATGGAACGAATGGAGAACTGCTGCTTCAAAATTATGCATGGACTTAGGCCACATCGAATTTCATAAGATGACATTGGGAATGCCTTCAACAGCAGTTGGTGTTCGTTTAGAGAAGCCATTTCATATTGTTCCAACGCTTTGTCTATTGCATTCAGAGTTCAATTGTAACCTCACCATCACTGTCGAACATTACTTCAATTTCACTACCGTAACCACTATCGAGAGATATTTTCGTTTTCAAACTGAATATTCATCTGTTTGCATGCGCTCTTATAGTTTCAGATCACGTGGTCAATTTTAGATATTGCGTTTGTTGAACACAAATATTTCTTCACAGAAGGCTCTCTCAATACAATGTCACTGTGCTTGTTTCCATAAGATTCTATACAAAATAACCGTTTTCGATCCAGCTGTCGTGTTTGTTATCCAAACCCAGCTATTTAACGTACATTTTTGCCTGTTTTCCCCAACACTTCTCCACGAGATATATATCAGGATTTGCAGTTTTTTGTCATTCTTTTTCATAGAAAGTACCCCCAAAAGGTCTACCCTATATCTAGCATAAAGGTGGCGGGGTTGATAATGTTGACTTTGATAATTTTGAATAATTCCGTAGTACAAATGAACATGTAGCTTTTTCAAAAACGTGTTTCGCCTTACATCGCATCAATATATTGATGCGAGAATTTGTTTTTCGTTGGTTTTGGTGATTATCAAGGGTTGTATGCCCTTTGCGATGGTATCATTATAGGATTTTGTAATTTTAGGCAAGACATTCAACCATGTTTAAGTGCCATTCAGATTGAAATGTTTGAAAAGTCTTTCTTTCAACGTCTTAATGGTACGTTCAGCCATAGAAGCATTAGTGATGATGTACGTATTGTAGTGATTTATTTCATGTTTTTTATCAGTTTGAAATTTATTGTGTTGTAAAATTCTGTCCCTTGATTGGTTTGTAAATTTTTTAGACAACGTTTTGGTAATTTCTCCTCCCGTTTTCGATTTCAGTGGTCGAGTCTACACTAGTTTTGAAAAAGTGACTATGACGACCAGAATCAGTTTGAATTTGGTGAACGATCTCATCTCAGCAAAGTCCATCTGCCGTAAGTCATATATTCCTTCGATAATTGCTTCATGTTCCACGAATTGTCAACTTTGACCACCTTGTGTAATCGGATGATTTTTATCATTTTTCCAAAAATAGCGTTTACCATTAGTTTACATAAATTTTTCCTGAAAGAACTGGTGGCTGCAGCCCTTAGACGAGTATTTAACTCGATGTAGGGATGCAGCTACGCTGGTTGTTCGAATTTCACAACCCAATGAATTTTGGTAGAATAAAACCATTTGCAATAGTGCAAAATATATTTGCCTTCATTATAAAGGGTGCACAATAATTTTTTTTTCTGAATTTGTTGGTGCTTGATGCTCTGGACAAAACGGAAAATCTTCATGTAAATCATGTGATCTCTTAGGGTACTCCAAATCAACCTCCAATATGTAGCCTTCTGAAGCATTGTCGGGAATTTTAGTTACATCTTTATCAAAATTTTCAACCCACTGAAAATTGTCTCGAGGAAAAATTCTAACATTGTTCACTCATATAAATTATTAACATGCTAATATAAAAGATATTTTGAAGGTTTATCGGCATTGCATGCTTCCATATATGTATTTATTATTTGCTTCAGAATATATATTCGAACAAACCGACATTCCGCCCTTATCCTCTTTTCTAAAAACATAATCATGTCAATGTGTTTTAAAATTCGTAATTTACATTTTATATACTTCAATATGGCATCCCACGCGTACCCGGGTATATTATAATACCACGCAGGTCCGACCCATAAGTTACCAAAAACGTTCGCCCATTATAAAATATCCGTTTTTGAATATGCATCCGCTACTATATGAAATTTGCAATTTCGAATGACCTCAAACATTTTTTGCGTGAGAATATTCCTCATTTGTTAAGTATTCATCGTTCAAATTATTATAGAATTATTCTCGTGATGGTACCTCGTAGATGGTATCCAATGTGGATACTAATTCATCCAACGATGCTCCCATGAATCAAAAAAATCTATAAGTCGAAATTTAATTTCAGTTTCAGCATCATTCTGTGAAAAGAAAATTATTTTTCCTTATTTGAGGGAAGTATGAGTAATTAACCTATAGAAGTTCTAGCTCATACCTCATGGAAAAACACATGCAAATTTGCGTAGGTCCATTCTGGCGTTGTTGGTTCCTTTCAAGGTCACGAGTACGGCCGAGAATCGAGCAGCGTTATCGCGGCAAACCGCGTAAACTTTTACAGAAATATCTTATAATAGTTTTTTTAATTTGGAAATTTGATGTGTTTAGCCCTGTAGTATTCAGAATTGTACAATAATGTGGATATTTCAGCACTCTTTATGAATCTTCTACTACAGGGTACAAGGCGCTAATAATATTCCAAAAGAAGCACATTTCGTCATTGATTCGTACATTGATGTATGTATGCCTGCTTCCTTCAGATTTCTTGCGGCAGTGGAATGAAAGAAGAACCGTTACCAAATACATATTCATTTATTGCTACTTCCAACAAAAGAGTTTTACTCAGAACCCATCCTGACAGTTGTTCTTCAAATTCGCCCAACTTATTCAATATAACATCCACATCGTTTTCATTGTACCAAGCAGCCAAGTCCGTACCTGAATCGATAACTTTATTTGGCGTACTGGAATATTTTCGATCAACAATTTCCCCATCATTCGACTTAAATCCCTGAAAATGTTGAATTAACTTTGAGGCATGACATTTGTCCTGAAATTTTGGAAATCTAACGTTTGAATAATGAAAAGACATCGCATAGAAACCAGAATCTTCATGAGTTACATTGATGATTACCCCCGTTGTTAGTCTACGATAATATTGTTTTGCCATTTTGCCCTGGAGATTCGTCGCTTCAAACCCAAGCCTTTATGCTTATTATTCATCATTTTGATAATAAATTTTTGTAATTATATTTTTTAACCGAAAATTTATTTTTTTTCATAGCTAAAACGCATTTACCTATATGTTTATTAATAAATTATATGGCTTGTTTGGGGATATAATCTGAATAATTATCTCTGATGAATAAATGGTATTTATCAATTACCGAAAATAAATTATTTGGATCTTATTTAATGACATGACTCACCGATATTTTGTTCACAAATAAAATTCTTGGTGTGATGAGTCGGTTTTGAAAGCTGCTGAGATTTGAAGCTAGTTCTGTGAAAACTGTTGAGATGGTTCTGGAAGCTGCTGAGATTTGAAGTTAGTTCTGGAAAGGTTGCTAAGACGGTTTTGGATGATACTGCAATACATGATGATGATTGATGATACTTCCAATACAAACACACCCCAAAAAAAAATAAAATTCAAGAGGGGGGTAATGTCTTTCATGAAATGTTTGTAAAAAAAGAGTGAACTATACTTATAATTGAAAAAATCAACTATCATTCATAACACCTATTCTGCACGTACTAAACACAAAAAGTATTTTATAAAAACACCACTTCATCCGGATCATATATATACATGAGATGTTCGAGTCGAAAAAAAAATTGTATATAATCACAAACTCTTTATATATTGAACAGAGAAAAAATGCAAAACAATTTCGTACAATTTCAAATGAAACAACACGACAGCGTTCTTACAAATGGGGGCGATACTCCTCTATCACTCGGTGGGAGAAAAATTACACTTTCTGACCAAATCCAAAAACACCACGTTGCCAAATTTGCCTCTCACGATTTTGGCTGTCAGGTAATCTGCTATTTTGTTAATTGGTCTCCTCTTCACGACCGAACTTGAATTCAATTTTTGAAAATCACCTGTGAGAAACCAAAAATAAAAAAAGTTTATGTTTCAAATTACAAAAAATTATATGAACTGGTATCACTTTCAACTGATACAACTAACTCATTTGGCCACGCAGGAGATATTTAGTAAAAATAGTGTAAAGTTATGACATATTTTAAAATCAAATAAAGGGGAAAAAGCCTTTGTTTCGTCGTTTTGTGAACAAAACCAAATACCGATTCATCATTAACATTGATCAATGTCACTTGGGTATGACTGGAAAAATAGGTGATGACATATTCTTAAATGAAACAAAAAAACTCAAAGAGTCTTTGTTTCGTCGTTTCGAGGCGTATCGCTGGTAGACGATTTAGCATTGACATTCATCCATGTCACCTTGGATATAAATAGAGAAGATCTTAATGAATATGTGAACCGTTGCGGTTTGCATATTTGCTGTCTATCTCACCACAACTCAATACCAAATTATTATGAAGCCACCTTTCTTGCTTTATCAATGAATGATAACAATAATTATGCATGTCTGTATTATATATTTTAACCAACTTGGAATAAAACAAAGAAATTACTGTTTCAATCAAAATATCCATTTTTTATTGAATTCGATAATTATTGTACAATTCTAATCAAAATACATGCTGAAATCGTAGATAGTACCATGATAACTCTATAAAGGTCAAATTCTTTTTTGTTACTTCTTTTTCTCTAGTTTTTGTATCTAATCGTCGAAGATTTCGAAATATCAACTTCAATTTATATTTGAATGGTATATTCTTTGGAATTGCGCCTACAAACTGCTGCTGCCCCTCATTAACTGATGTCGAACGCATCGATTTCCATCGATTACATCCATAATCACAATCACTAGCCTTCACGTATATCGCCATGACTTTCATTCACATTCGGTATGTTCACATACGAAACATTATTTATTATTGCAGTCAGAAGGACAAAATTCGTTTTCGGCATCGGTGACAACATATTCTACACTCTGAGGCTAAATTCTTAGCAGTAGATATCTCGTTAGGGATAACTTTCAATTGAACACTTTGTCTTGAATATCTAAATTGTTCAACTGCTTGAGAATATTTTTTTTCTCATAAAATTGAATATCTCCACCTAATTGTTAGACACGTCTCTCAAATTCCCCTCCTTTACGTCTGTTTTCTCTGAATTCCATCATATTGCTAATCATTGTTTATCAACGATGTACGTAACATCGTTTTCCTCCCAATCTCATATTGAATGTAACTGTCTTATGATGTACAATTATTCAAACACAAAAATGGCTACGATAATGACGTCAAAATGATAACGAATGAACGCACGCAAAACGGTTGAAATGCACGCAAAACGGTCTTTAACGCACGCAAAGCGGTAGAAACGCACGCAAAGCGGTAGAAACGCACGCAAAGCGGTCGAAACGCACGCAAAACGGTCGAAACGCACGTAAAACGGTCGAAACGTACGCAAACAACGTATTTTAAAATGCCATTGTCGAATACATCGATCCCCCATTGCCCCCACCTTCGAACGTTAATTCCACAACACGTAAGTTCCCGACACTTTTGAATAAATATATACGTTACTCATTGGGATCGCACGTTGAAAAGCTACACTTCTGTTAAACTGACATGTTTTTTCATAATTTTTAAACGCCATCTACATACATTGATACCATTTTTTTCTGCATGAGACGCACTGTATACTCCTCTGAATATCCGTTACATTGCCACCATGATTTTTTCTTCAATCTGATTCTTCATTCATTTATTCTGTTCGAAAAAAATCTGTTTGAAATCAGTTTTTCCGTTAACCAGCTGTCGCACCCCTACGAACGACAACCCTCAGAAGTTGGAACTTATGCAAGCTAAGAATTAACGAGGTATCACCTTTTAACGTGTGATTCCTAATAATATATCACTTTCGCGCTTCCAATACTTTTCATCTACATTTTTTATTTTTATAATTCAACCCCACGCTCTTTCAATCTCTCCAACACTCAGTTTATTCTTCTCCGTTTTGATTCATCACTCTGAATCGTCGATGACAGCTGACAAAGTACCCTCCATGAATAATATCCAACATTTTATGTTGGTGTCGAAACTAAGGACAAAGCTGACGATCTGGGTTCAAATCTCTAACCGGTTATTTTTGTTTTATTTGATTTCTTTCAGCCGTCGTTGACCAATAGGAACTTGTGACTGGTACGTGACATAAAGAGTCAGGGGTGAAATCCTAAGAAGTCCAGAGGGATTAGGCGAAGTCCCATGTGGGCCAAGTCCACGCGCTCATCTTTGAATCTCTCAGATACTCATTCCATCTTTCTCTGCATCGATTGTGTCACACGTTTCTCTCCCACTCACTAAAGTCACTCTCTGAAACACTTATCAAAGACGCGGGACCTTGAAGTGAGCTCGTACCCGCCTTGTATCCCTACTAGGTTGTAAAAGTAGAAATTTTCAATATGTTGCACAACTGATGGTTTGATATCATTTATCTTTCATTTCGAGGAACAACTTCTGGCCAAAGGAAAGAAACTGGTGAGACCTTACTTTGTATCATTGACACAAAAATCTACAAAGCAAGAAGACAAAACGGATAGGTAGATTAAAAATCCACGTGAAGCGGGTTATAAACTAGAGTTCGAGATTATGCTATTCTCACGCCTCACGTCAATATCCACTCAAAATTGATAAAGCATCCAGACTTGATAGCATATATCGTCTGCAGATTGATTGATATTCAGAATCATTTGCTACTGCTACTGCTACTGCAAAAATGACTTTTTCTGACTTCGGACATTTTATTTCTACCATAAATTCATCACTAAGCGCATTATATGATGCTTGCAGCTTGCAGAAAATACACCAGTGCCAAACCGCGAGATCACAAGTTTTGGCCAATTAAGTTCCCTGTCAGACACGCTCAACCGCCTGAGTGCGACTTCTACGAGCAGCAGACGCGGAACCCCCAGGAATCTGTTTTCGGAGGAAAGAGTATTCCGAGAACTCCAGTGGAATCAGCCAGTCTGAGGCTAGATTCTACTCAACTAGACATTTTATGCACGAGGACACCAGTACTTCTTCCGTGGTCGCAGAGCGACAAAACCCGAGCATTGGTGGTTTTTCAGCAAGTCGAGTAGCTAGAAACTCGACATGACACAAAAGACAGAGTCCTCAAATCGTAAAAAAACCCCGCGAAAAAATGAATTTGTATTAAACCGTTTTAGGGCATTAAACACACTTCGATGTGTTTACGAACGGATCAAGAAACTTTCGCAAGAGAACGTCAGGAGACGTTACTCCAAGAAAATGGGCATCGTCTCCGAGGAGAGGTGTTGTCCAGGACCAGGAACAAGCCCCAGGCCAATTTTCGTCAGTTGCTCCATATGCGAGCAGAATTGACAACGCCAAGAGCGGCCTCAACAAGAAAACATCCTCAGAGCGAACCCCAATTAGGGCTTCGCGCGATGTTAAACACGAGAGCGCGATCTCCTATGCTGAGATCGGTTCCGATAACGAGCCAACAGCGTTTTGCATCGAATGCGGAACAGCCGGAACAATTTGAAACTTTTAACCGGCGGCGACAACCGGAGAGTTGTCTGCCTCTAGATTTGAGAGTTTTCCCCAAACGTAATGTTTTGAGCAAAAACATTCAGGAGGTGATACCTACTTATGTAGTAGAGTCACCAAGGGTAACATTTCACAGGGTGTACAGCCACCCTGTGGCAATGATAAGCGAAATGCCGAAGCCATTGTCAAACCTGATAAGAGAATCATGCCACAGCGGACAGGACTTTCGAAACAGCGAGAGTTTCGAAAGATACAATGCCGGACAGAACTTTCGAAACAGGGATAGTTTCGAAAGACACGGCAACGGACAGAATTTCCGAAACAAAGAAGGTTTCGGAGATTCTGGCGAAAAGGAATTGAGGAATGATGGAGCACAGATCGTCCGACGCCAGGCGTCGCGATGCGATCACTTAGTGATCCCTGGGAGGAGAAGGATATTTGCGCACAGGAGCGCAAATATCACAGTCTCCCGCCGGGTACCAACCCGGCGGGATACTGATGACCTAGCGGAAGTGCTGGGGGTGGTGCAATGCCAGGGGGTCACCCCGAAGCCAAGGGAGGCTTGGGGGTGGTTTCATGGCGGGGTCAGTACCTTAACGAATCCCAATTTCCAGAAGGAGAGCTAATTGAAGCAAACCAACCTCCCGTCGTACCCAGGCAGGAATTGCGCCCAGAAATCCCTAGGGCTCCGTCTGGGAGGCCAGCCGGCCGTTACGGCGAAGGGTAAATGCGGTCGACGGGTGCGGAGTCGCGAGACACGCCCCCTCAAGCGAACCCTTTTTCCCTTGCGGGGGACAGCTACAACTATTTCCGCATGTTCGAGAAAAGTTATGAAAAATTTCAAAATTTAATTCTGCGAACCCTTTTATTTTTGTGTCACATATCGTGGAGCAAGATTCAGCTGCTTGTATAAATACTTTTATGTCTGACAACAAGCCAGAACAACAATTAAGACTAGATTTAGGAACAACAAAATTGCAACGAGAAAATCTAAAGCCTATACTTCTATTTTACTTTCACTTCACTTTTCATTTGCCAAAGTACGGAGATAATTAATTTTCCCGAAAAATCGGACGTGATGGAATTTCACTTACCACAATCAAATATACCCATTAGTGTGGATACCACAAGGAGTCATTTTTGTTATAGTTTTGTGATTCAAAGTATATTTAACTAACGTTGGCATGATGCGTGTGTCCTTACCTTCGATACATATTTCAATGGACTTTTTGCTTTCATTTTGAGGAATTTACCAGCAGAATAACCTCATTCCAATATTACAAAATTAACACGAATTATAGCGCATAGTTTGTTGACTCGAAATAAACGCATCAGTTTTCCAGTATCCAAAAATTTTATATATTTTAGATACGTGACACTACCTCTTGCTGAAAGTTGGTGATAATGGCAAATTGAATAATCCGAATTGTGAAACGTTAGATTTATAGACGCCGAAATCGAAACATAATTCGCCAGTGTTGATTTCAGCAAGAGTCATACATCATCCGGCATATGCTAATGTTGGCTACATTTATCATTCCGGCCTGTACAGGGCCAGAGCAGAATTGGGATATCACCAGAGACTATGGATTAACCCAGCTAAACGATATTTTATAGTCATCATTCACGTTTGATAGACTTTCAGGTTGATATAAAGCTTACTCTGATGAGCAAATTTTTGAGGGATGGAACTCCATTTTTGAATAACGGAAAAGAAAATCTGATCATGAAATTATGTATCACTTTGATGAAAACTTGCTGTGAACAATTGTCATTCTAGATAATTTTATATACTAAGCGTTCGTTTAAAAATTGTTTGCTTTGAACATATCAGAATATAATACACACTCCGCTGTTTATCTGGTATCTGTAGAGTAGGGAGAGTGACTGTACCACAGCACATAGGCCATATGTGACCCATTGTACATACTCCCGAGGAGTTGTCTTCCTAGGTCATCGTCCATCCTGTCCTTTCCAGGAAGGTGAACAGGTCACTAGGAGACATCTCCTTTATAATGGCAGGTATAGGCCAAGACTCGCCGAACACACACTCTTTGGCAACCTTGAGGCTTAAGGTGTCTCACGGTGGCCTCCGCGAAGGTTTTGGAAGGTGCAGCGACATTACTGTCGTTGCGCGGCTTCTTCGACCTTCTTGGGGTTCCCTACGTGGAGGTGCACAAGTGAGGGAGCTTTCCTGCAGGGGCAGCCGGTTCCTTGCTTTTATTCAAGGTGGAGATCTTGGCGCCTGCCGCAGGAAGTGCCCTTGCTGTTGGAGATGGAGTGGGGGAGGAGGAGGGTGCACTTATAGTTGCTGCCACTCCTGCCTCTTTCGCCCTCTTCCTCATTTTGGCATCGGCGCCGCAAATGCGTTTACGCCTTGGCCTTCGTATTACATCACGAGGTAATCTGCTATGTCCAGCCTCATTCCAAGCGGTAGATTGAGGTGAATATTTCTGTTCATCCCCAGCCAACGCCTTAGATTGAGGTGAGCACTTCTGTCCAGCCTGGGGATTGGTTTTTGATTGTGTTGTTTCTGTTTTGTTTTTGTTTCATTCATGTGTATTTCCACAAGTAGCAAGGGAAGAGTTGGTCACCTCTGGCAGAGCCCCGCATTACCAGAGGTAGGCTGATTACAATAAGGTTTCGCCCAGTTCCCAAGGGGATCGTTCGTGACCGCATATCAACCTGCGGCCATTCAGCTGTCGGCACAATTTCTTACACCTTAACTTGGGTAGGCTGGTCCTCGGTGGCATGTTTTGCGAAGGCTTTTGGGATTTTTAGTTACCTTCACCCTACTTATTTCTGCCACTGACCAGGAGTCCGGCGACCCTGTCCACCAGGCCACATTGGCTTCCCGGACAGGGCCTCCACTCCCGTTCCCCTATTCGCCACCTGGGGACGCGCCCAACCCACAGGGCTGTTAGAACTTTTTCAAATTCTCATTTATAGTACTAAGCCACTAGGCTTCTGAATAAATTTACGAGTAGATTGCTGCCAGTATATATTTTTTTTCTCATATCGTAGCATGAATATAGTCGATAGCCAGGCGGTTCGACGTGGGTGCTTTGTTCACTCACTCGAATTGACTGCTGTGTTGGTCGGTAGTTCAAGCCCTAGTCTGAACGAATGATTTTCACTTGCTATCGTCCAACCCGTGTTAGGAATCACACGTTAAAAGGTAAGACCTCGTTAATCCTTAACTCGCACAAGTTTCGACTTCTGAGAGTTGTCATTCGTTGGGGTGCGACAGCTGGTAACGGAAAAACAGATTTTTTTAGACAGATATGCAAGCTTTCGAATGCTGTAAGTAGATATCTGCAGAGCCGACTGTAGTGACATCTAGCGACACATGTTATAACTAGACAATTTTCATTTGACGGAATCAGGAAATTAAGTGGACAACTGAAGTTATCTAGTTTATTCAACTTGTACTTCAGACATTTTAGTGCAAAATGTGGTCAACTAGACTTGTCTAACTAAGCATGCTCTTGAATTCCATTGTCATGCGCAGTTTACCTCCTGGAGAGGTAATGGAGAGCAGGTTGGATTTTCGTGTTGTCTCTCGTTTATGTTTTTGATTTGATCTATTTCGTGATGTGTATTTGAAATAGTTATTTAGTTTTAGTGCGTTTAAATTTTATTAAGGGTCGTTGTAAACAACTAATAAATTAGATACTATTTTCTAAACATTCATTCATCAGGAACAATGTCAATACAGTCAAGAGGAAAGCTGCTGCTCAAACTGGCATTTAAAAAGTTTCAAAATCAAGGTTTGTAACTTTTTTATAGTTTTTCAATAATTAGGTTATTTTTTGTCTGGTTTGAGGTTTATGGGTACCTACTGCACGCAAATCAACCTGAACTAATGACACAGTGAAATTCAATTTAGTTAATGAAATTTGTTGTTGTTTTTTTAGACTTACAAACTACTGATGTTTCGAATGAAGAAGGCCCTCAAGGACAAGATGGTATACAAACTTTGATGTTTCAATTGAATAAAGTCTCCCAGAACATGATGGTATACAAGCTACTGATGTTTCGACTGAAGAAAGCCCTCAGTAACAAGATGGACATGAGGGACAACAAGGTCAGTTCTGTACTTTGTAAAAAAATCATACTATATGTAGGTACTGATTACCCAGTTTAAATTAACGTTTTCGGTACGTTTTACAGATGGTTCAGAATACCTACCGAGTGGAGACGAGGATAGGCATGAAGACTTGAGCAATGCTAATGACCATGAATCAATTCATGGGTAGAGATAGTTTTGGAAGGGATGGAAGAATACCCCGAAACAAAAGTGGGCTACAAATATTGAAAAACAATTAAAATTACATGGAAAAGAGTATGTAGGGGCACAAGGGATCACTAAATCAAAAGCTGAACTCAAACCTCCTTGCAAAACTGGGTGTTCCAGAAAATGTAAAATTACTGAGGAGAAAAAATTAGAAATTTTTGATTCGTATTATACCTTGGGCACTTATGAAAGGCATAGAGATTTTATACAAAGTAACACTGAAAAGGAAGACAAAAAACCCAAACCACTGAATCTGGCAGAAAAAGAAAGTTTAGTGTCAAATACTTTTCACCTATCGATGGAAAAAAAGACCAGTGCTGCATTTGTAAAGCAGTCTCAGATGGTGAGGAAGTTGGTGATTATGAACTTCATCTACAAAATAAAGATCTTGTAAGGAAGGAAAAAACCAAAGGAACGAAGCTGAAATGTCTGATAAAAAAATTGTTTCTATCAACTATGATCTTCAGCAGGTTGGTTCTCATGGTACCCACAGACCCGAAGAACAATGCCCTTTTTTATAAACGTCGCTTGGCAACCTACAACTTCACTGTATACAACGTTGTATCTAAAGAAGGTCAATGTTACATGTGGCATGAAGGGGAGGGTACGAGAGGTAGCTGTGAAGTAGCATCCTGTATTTGGAAATATGTTCAATCCCTCTCTAGCAAAGCGAACCAAATTCGTTGTTCCACTATTTAGATTTAGACGATTATGCCTACCAAAAACAAAAGGAAAACATGGGCCTGATCTTGACTTTTCCGAAATATTATAGTGCTAAAACTATATATCTTAAGAATTGATTGATTGTATCAAATTAATTAACGAGTTAATCTATCCACAATTCTAATCTCAAAACATTTTTTTATTTTACAAGGGAAAAAGTGCTTCATTCTTGAAAACCTTTTACTCTCAGATCTAATAGATAGTATTTACAAAATTTAAAAACCCCATTTTTCTCAAAACAGTTGTTTTCGAGTATCTAGTACTACACTCACGATATGAAAACCCATTTTTAGCTGAGACAGCAATCGTTATTTTTGTTCCCAACCAGATATTGTACTTGATTGACATAGATCTCGCCATTCAAAGGATTCGAAAACTTATTTATTGTCATGATCATTTATTTTTCACAGCTTTACCTTTTACGTGTACCCTTAAAAAAATAAGGTGAATGTTCAAACTTCTCGGCTACGTACATTGGTTTAATGCTTTTTAAATCTTGGTACACTCGTTTCAAACTTATGTTCACAGAATCAGCTGTTTAGCATGTTGGTGAGAGGCGATTTTCGGCTATCGAAAAAAATGGGTTAAAGAATTTGCATAAAATTTCATGTGAAAAACTAAAAAACACTTCAAATGCTGGCAGTGGCATACAATGATAGTACACTGAGTCATAAAAATGTTCACAAGTGGTACGTACACACAGCTTTTCACAGCAGGTCGAGAAGATGTGAATGACGACGCTCGCCCTGGACGGCTAAGCACATTAACAACAACTATTAGAGAAGTTACAGAAGGTGTCGGCATATCGCTGACTCATGCCATGCAATTTTCTGAGAAATTTTGGGCATGAAGCTTGAGGCGACGAAGTTTGTTCCAAAATTGCAGAATTTTGGTTAGCGAAACACGCGAAACACGCTAATTTTTGTTCTGGTGAGGAAACAGTATTTTTGATACATTCATTCCACGCCAGATGTTCCAAGTTCTACTTATCAAATTATAACTGTCACACCAATCCAATGAATCCAAAATAAAGTTTTTGGATCATGTTGGAAATTTTGTATTTTTTCTAGTTCTTTGTTTGCTGTGATAGCTTGAGCTACTTAATTACAAAATATAGACCAAACCAACATTCCTCGATTTAACAAATATTGTGCGAAATCTGTAGCATCATTTCAACGAGACTTCATGATCGAAATTCAACTATCTGAAACAGGTTTTTTTCGAAATTTGTCAAGATTAAAAACACTAAAAGAACAATCACGATCTCAGTCTTTTGCAAATGTAATGTGAGTTTTCCACTCGACAATTGACAAAACCGCGACATGTGTTTCGCTATGCAATAGCATCATCAGGCTTCAAAATACTGACTGAACAAATTTTGTGACATGTTTTTATAGTTATTTAAATCCTAAGGGCTACCACTACCTGATAAATTTCTACTTGATGAGGTCATTACATACAATTTTCACCTAGGAACAACTCATTAAACCAAACTACTTTTCATCAAACAAACTGCTGTCAACAACGGTTACGAGGTATATATTAGGTTGACTCAACTATTTCTAAAAAATGCCAAAACAAGCTCTGAACCAGGTCTATCCAGTTTTGAAGAATGGTAGTATGTGACTCTAATTCACTTTGGTCATCCTAATAATAAATATCGCTCGTTATTTAAAAAACAAAGAATTCGACGTAGCCCATAGTACAAATAATAATTTGAGTAAATTCATCAAAAACATAAAGATAAAACTCCACTGTCGGATAGATCGTGAGTATATAAGTGTTTTTTGTCGTGAATTTTAAAATGGCCAAACTGGAAGAACTCTCTCCAAAATAATAAAAGAGTAGTTTTTTAAATGAGAAAATCAATTCAACATTCGCAAACCATCTTTTGACAAAGAAGCACGTCACAATACTTTATAAAATAAACTATTGTGACACCTGAAGATGCTATTATTGTATAGCAAAACACGCATCGTGATTATAAACTTTCGAGTGGAAATCTCACAGTAAAGTGTTTTTTTGAATCTGTATCACTATACTTTTTCTGTTAGTTATTTTTCAATAATGGGTCGGAGTCACTTTGTACAAAATATATTCATCATGATTCACAATTTAGAATGAACAAGATGATGCCATTGTCGTTACTCATGCACACTTTAGAGCAGAGGAAACACTGTAATATCGATATTGTGGGTGAGAATGAATGGGTCTATTATACAGACGTAATTTGTCGTGAATTCTGTAGCAAATGGAACGCTATTCCAATTTGTCTGTCTTGTAATTTTAACCTACTCATTTGTTTCCTTATATTAAATGTCATTGGTTGTGTCCGCGCCATGAATACGTGCGAATATCTATGCAAATTGTTAAACGTTCCAAAGGAAAAATCATCACTTGGTGCATTCCCAAAATGATTGTTCGTAATTTCAATATTCGGCGTCAAATTTGAACCATAGTGAGTTGAATTTAAACCATAGCCTCCTTCAAAGTTTGATTCACGTATGAATTCTAGATTATTAACATCTGTTAAATGAAGCCCTAGCTGAAATAAAACAACAATGTACGATATGGCAAAGACTGACCCTTACTAAAGGGTGGGTACGCAGAACTTCAGAATAAAAAATGCCCAACGATGTACTACAAAATGATATTTTATAGGAAAAACATCATTGTGGATACACTGACAAAAAATATTTTGAGAGAGAGAAATATTTTATTAACAAAAAGTGAAACAGTAATGGGTACTCATATAATATTCACCAGTTTATATGAAATGATTTCCCATCAGTTAACTGACTAACAAGAAATTAGTAGATAGCATGCCCTTCATGATCTTGATGTCACTTATTTGATCCATTGACATCAGTAACAAATATCTCAACCGCGTTTGATAAAGCTGTTAGTTTATAGTTAATGCTCTTATGTACCTTATGGACCTTGCTTTTTCTGAAGTATGCATTTCACATGCATATATTTTTATAACTTCAACATTTTACTTCAGAACATTCTCAATATCTTCATATTTCTTTAACAAAACTGAATTTTTTTAATACTCATTTTATTTTTATTAGAAACCTAGGCATATCCCAAGTTATTTCGCTCATTTCACTGCTCTTCTGAAGGCTAACATTGTACTTTCAAATAATTTTTGCCGATATCATTTTTGAATGGAAATTTACAACACGGAAGAATTCTAAAAAGCGAAGCTATCATGTTGCATTGAAGATTTTGTTTGATCTTTCAGATATATACTAGATAGTTGTCAATTCGATAAACTATTGAAACCAAGGTTGGCACTGATCCTGTTATATGTATATCACCACTATTGATGATTCACTGTTTTTACTTCACATATGTTTTCGATGACTTTCAACGCTGTTTATATTACGTTTATTCTAATTATTTTCCTTCATTCTCACCATATTCAAATGAATATTAAAAGATATCTTCGTAGGTTAAAAAGTCAAATGAAACGGAAACAATGCGAACATTCAAACATTTTTGATAACTGCTATATTAGAGTTCCAGAGGTGGCTAATAACTTCTTCATCCTATTTAAATAATAGACATCAGACTACAGTAGTGGATGGGGTGAATTCAAATGCGGCCAAAACATATTACATGCGTTTTTCACTAAACATTTTTATGAATCGCTATGATCCCAATTTTTATCTGACTGGAACCTTAGTCAAAAGTAAGGAGAGTATTGAATTTCTTCATTTCATTCTAGACATAAAAATTACATATGATGACGGTATCTATGTGCCTCTATGGAAATACTAATGTTAATTTACTTTAGATTGGCTCAATCAGTGTTGCAGCATATTTTGTGGTTCTAGAGTTCTTTAATGCATCCTGGCGAAGCCTCCACTTCACAAAAGAGAAAAATTTTGTGAACCTTTATTTCAGCGTGTTCAAGTTTCAACAATCCCTTGCCTTCATTTTTCAACTGATAATGTGAACAAAAATTAAACTATGTTCATCAAGAACAGTGGAAATCACCACATACATGAACTCGGGATTATCTACGGGCGAAATCTCTACAAATTATATGGGTATTAAGTCTTCAGATAAAATAAAATTGTTCATTGATACTGATGGTAGTAAAACAAATTCAAAGCTGATTTGCATCCCATTCTCTGCACAAATATGTTTCACACCGTAAATGAATTCTTCAAGTTATAAATTATTTTGTCGCTCATACATTTTAAGTCTTTCCATGTATATATGTGTAAATAAATGTATGTACATATGTATATACTCGTATGTATGTATAGGGTCTTCCAACGGGGACTTCCGAACTTTGACATTTGATAACGGCCATCTTGTTGAAGCTACATCTGTCATATTAGTTGTCATTAAATCGGTTTGTTATGCCAAATCACCATGGAGTATTCAACAACACGTGCAAATAATAAATTATTTTATCAAAATGGGTGTTCTATTCGGGCAACGTACCGAGCGCTTCCTCTATTTTACCATAGCCATAATCGTCCTACCGAAAGGACTATTTGCAATGTGGTAGATAAATTTGATTACAATGGTTCAGTAAACGATCGACCAACACGTACGTACGTCGACGACTTTGGGCCATTCAACGACGAGCACTATAGGCCGATGATTACCAACTTCTTTTGGCCTGAATTGGATGATCTGGACAACAAAGACATTTAATTTCAACAAGACGACGCAGCGCTACCTACCACACAGCTCATTTAGATATTCTGCAAACTACACCGGTCCTCATAATATATGCCATCGGCCAAATTCATCAGCCAGATTTATGCGCCAAAGTCAAGAAAAATTAAACGTTTCGGATACGCTCCACCCAGAAAAGCTGTGGCAGAAATTTGAACGATGTTATATTCCACATATAATGGCAATAATATGTCTTTTAAAAGAAAAAAAATATATCTCACACACACTCCGTTTTATTTAAATTTGAAGATAGGAAGCGCTTAATGAAAGAGTTTATACGTGTTTATTATTATATTTATTATATTATAACGATATATATTAATATATATTGAACGAAAATAATTTTTAATTGAGGAAAATCAGTTTTTCACCAACCTCCTTTAAGAATTTTTACTTTTGACAATCGAAAGTTTGGCAAAGTAAACCAGAGTTTTGATTTTGAATTTTGACTGAGACACCCCGTTTAATCCACTTTCCTGTACATTTCTCCAGTCGCCAAGATAAATATTTCAGAATTATTCCATAATGTAAGATAATAGCATATTCAAACACTTGTATGATTGAAATCTTTCATACGAATTTGATCAAGAGAATTTCAAACTCTCCGTATGAGATAAATAAATTTCGAGTTACAACAAAATTTTCATGCAAATCAGGCAAATGGAAAACTCTTAAGTCCTGACAACTCGAGGTGTGATAACTTTCAATGAAGCACGTGTTGCAGTGCCCTGAAGCGAGAAGATGTAACAAGACAACACTTGACGGATTTCCCTACGATCCCTTCAAGTTGTGAAAGCTCATCACTTGCATCAAACATTTGCCCAATTCATTGCCAAGTTTTGAACCAACTTCATTACAAGTGAAGAAACTTCACGAATGATATTCTTTTAAATAGCATAAATTCAATTCATTAATTTTCTCAGAAAGTTTTCTTTTGAATTTCCAATTTTTTATTTTTGTTACAAATTTGAAAAGTGGAATTGATATTCTCAAATATCCTTGTCATCACGAGTAAAATAAGAAATATTATTTATTATTATTTTCTCTCATTCATAGTTAATCAAACTTTCAGTTTGCTTCAATGTTTGAAGATTACATTTTACCGCCTAGCTATGAATGATGTTGAAAAAATTACGAAAGTATAATATTAGAGTCATAAATAATGTGAAAATTGTTGATTAAAATCAGTATTATAGGTACATTTGTCAATAAACATGAAATTAAAACTAAAAAGATAAGTCATTCCATATAAATCTATATGAAATTGTTTTGAGAAATGTTTAAGACCGATGAAATGTTCAACTTTGAACAGCTAGAAAACAACAAGTTAACAAATATACAAATATTTCTTCTAGTGATGTCAAAAATAACATAGGGGATACTAAAAATAAAATGCCCACATAAAATGCATTTCAGTCAGAAATATTCGATCGAGTTGAAAACATGTTTTATTTCAAAGCTTTCGTTAACACTAACGGCATGAGGCTGAAACATATTTACTAGAATTGGAAAAATCATACATTTTTAAGAAACTACCGCCGAAAACTTGTGCTTGTTTTTGTGATCTATAGGTTATATTTGTCATCACGTTATTGTATGCTTCAGTTGAATACTAATAATAATGATAATAAAAACAATAATGACGATAATGATAACCGGTATGGAGTGTCTACATCACATAACGGTACTAATAGAGGTTGTCAAATAATCAGAAGTTCGGATTCCCTTGTATGCATGGTCCGTGACCATTATTGAGCAGAAATTAGCCCGGACGGCCAGTGACGTTTTTTAGTGGAAATCTCAACTCTCGTCACTAAGTTGAAATCCGTTCAGCAAAAGGCTCATATACGAGCTGCAGAGAACCCTTCACTCCTGTATCAATACAAAAATACACTGATTCATAGGGTCTTTTTGGGTCTCATTGAAGACTATTACTGGAGTTTTTTTTTTCCCAACACCAAATCGTTATTTTTAACACCTCGACACGTGTTTCGATCACCAAGTGATCATCTTCAAAGAGGAAGGTTTAAACTAGAAACTAGTGCGAGCTAATCCTATTTATGCTATGAAGGTAACCCATACAGGTATACCAACCTAAATTGATTTTACAATTTTGCCTTATCTATTATTTTACAATATATGTTTATATAAAACAATTTTCAGCTATATAAAAATCAATTTCACAATATTGCCTATCCAAATTTATTTTTGCGATGTGTCCTTATATAGTAATCTTTTCTTTTGATGTTAGTTCCTTATTTCCTAGTGTCCCAATTCCACAGACCTTGCAATACCTCAATGAATTACTAGAGAAAAATAATTTTAATAATAACGAAATCGATGAATTCGTTCCTCTTACTAATTTGTGTATGAAACAAAATCGGTTCCAGGAAGAAGGTTGCTTTTATGAACAACAGGAAGGAACGGCCATGGGAAACCCCTTGTCCCCCTATCTGGCAGACCTGTTCATGAGCAGATTCGAAATGGAAATCAAAGAAAAGTCAAAGTATTTTCCTAGGATTTGGCTAAGGTATGTGGATGATATTTTCACGATATTCGATATCAAAAAATTCAATATTGACGACTTTGTTTCCATTTTAAATAATAGATGTCCATCAAAAAAATTCACGTATGAGTTAGAAAATAAGGGACAACTACCATTTCTTGACGTTTTGGTAATGAGGAGCCAATATGGAGGGTTAGAATACGATATATTTAGAAAAGAAACAAGCACGTACAGGTAAATTCCTGACACATCACTGTGGACAACCAGCACAAACGTACTGGGTTGAATTTTTTAGTGCATCGTCTTTTGACTTTCCCTCTAACACATGATGGATTCACAAAAGGAAGACGTACAATACAGGAAATAGCAGCCACTAACGGTTTCTCGAGGGGTATTATAGATGACATAATAAGGAAAAAGAAGTTTAGGTTAAGAATGAACGAAATCTCGATTTTCAGAAAAGACAAAAACCAACATCTCAGCTTCATACCACTAATATACGAGGAACTTTGGAAAAATTTCCAAGGAAGTAGGTATGAAGGTGGTTTTTAAAACAAGTTATACACTACAGAGCCTTTTGGAAAGTCCAAAAGACAAAGTCGAGAATTCGGAAAAGTCTGGAATTTACGAAATTGAATCTGAGGACTGCGATGCAAAATATTATGGACAGACAAAAAGATCTATTAAAGTAAGATATAAGGAACACATCACTTAAAATATGGAAGACCTGAAAAATCAGCAGTCGCCCATCATATTTTGCAACAAAACCATTCCATAGACTTCAGTTCATTAAGATTAGTTAGACAAGTTAACAACAACAGGCAACTAGATGCCTATGAGAGTGTAGAAATAAGTAAACACAATTATATTATGAATAACAATGACGGACCCCTACCAAAGAGCATACTATATAGCTTGTTAAAATAAAATAAAATAATGTTGTTGGGTTTACTGATTACTACATTAAGACACATTGCAAAAATAAATTTGGATAGGCAATATTATGAAATTAATTTATATATAGCTGAAAATTGTTTTATATAAACATATATTGTAAAATAATAGATAAGGCAAAATTGTAAAATTAATTTAGGTTGGTATACCTGTACGCCTGGATGGTTTACCTGTATGGGTTACCTTCATAGCATAAATAGGATTAGCTCGCACTAATTTCTAGTTTCAATCTCCCTCTTTGTAGATGATCACTTGGTGATCGAAACACGTGTCGAGTTGTTAAAAATAACGATTTGTTGTTGGGGAAAAAAAATCCAGTACTACACCAAAGGTTACAAACACTGCATCATAAGAACATTGAAGATATTGGCTTATGATGCTGAGACCCATCAGCATCAGTATAGTCTTAGCTTATATCCATCGACAAAACGTGGCAATGCGAGTGTTATTTTACCATCTTCGGTATTTCTACTGTATCAATGAAACACCGGTGTTGCCATACGCTCCGTGGGATATTCAATTCGTTATGAAGAATGAGAAGTGCCGAATTCATCAATTCTTCATTACACACAATACAAGCGAGTTAGCCTGATGTAGTTTCCAACTTCCAACTTCGGACAGATAAAAGCTGATGCATGATGAAGTCCCCTTCGAACACCAAAGTATAATAATAATCGTCGTATAGTTTCCAGTTCTGGGTGAAGCGTATATCGTCAGTAAAAAAAAGAAAGAGCAGATGAACTATCATTTCACTCATCAAACTTCTCAGACTCTATTTGATTTACTCTATCAAATAATTGTTCTGATTGTAAGACTCCATGCGGAGTTCTTTGGTACTCTCTCATCTCAAAATCATACCGGCTGGCCTCAAGATGGCAAAAAAGTGATGAAGGCTGGAACACTCATGGCGCTCCAATAAGTTACGCTTCTGGAGACATAACAACTGGCTGGAATACATGCAGAGGTTTATGACTGACTTACAGAAGAAGCCGTGCAGGAAAGTGGAATTTGACCTTTTTGGTTCACAAAATCGAATGACTAATACATAAGATGGAAATCAACATCAAATTGACTAGAAAACACGCGTCTCGTATTCAATTTGTGATGAATTGAGAACGGCCTTCCACGCCTGCCTTCCGACAAATAGCAGCTAAACTGAGACGTGCTCATTACACTTTGAGCCAAGAAATCTTGTCAACCACCAAGCAGCGCATTCCCTTAATCGAATACGAATGCAAGGTTTTCAAAAAGTCACTAGTGAGGCAAGGTGTAGTTTCGCAGGAACTACCGAATGCCGCGAGAATATTTCCCATTCATTTCAAGAGCTTCCAAATGTTACGGATAACCCCTCAACTGCCAATAGGGTGGAATTGTTTGAAAGGACATTCATGATTATATGTCATGTGGTTACTTGGCCTGGATATTTCAGCCTCATCGTCGTTCGAAGCTTTTTAGAAGTGTTTCAACAGCCTGAATATAATGAACTGAACGAACCGCTAACAACAGTTGAAATTCTAATAAACTTTTTGGTTTCCTAGAACTTCGCTGGTTCGGTCCGAATGGCTTGAATACTTATTGCTGGAAGAAATCACCAAGTACCCACCTCCACTTGGCTAAAAATTCCAAATCTCGGCTGGATGGGAAACAGCAGATTCCGGATTGGCTTTTCGAAGAGCGGACGTCCTCAGCCCTGAAATTGATATTTTTCTCTTCCAAAGATTTACAAACTGATAATATGCTTGAATTCGTATTGAACGTTGTTTACCTCCTACATGCACGAATATGAGCAGAAAGGATCAAGGAGATGGGTTTATGACCGCAAGGGAAACCTGCTTATCGACAGATATGAAACGCAGAACTCACTGCAGTATACAACAAAATCACATGATCTTACCGTTCATTCATGAAGATGACATTTGGTACCTGACAAAATAGTGAGATGTTTCAGAAAACTGATGACACTCTTACAGAACTTGCTTCACCATAACATCTGTTCAAGCTGAAGTTTGAACAGAGAGGGTCACTTTCAGGTGTATTTCGTAGTATTTTCCTCTCTCTTCTTTTCCAATCGTACTCTCAGAAATATTCGTGGATACATCTCCGTCACCCCGAAGACTGGAGGAATGCCACACCCCTTTATTATTTATGTCTCTGGAGAAGTAGATTTTCTAGGATTTTGATATATATCACGTGAAACACGTGATATATATCAACACGTGTCCGCGGTTTGCCCCCTTTTTGGAGTGTTATGTCCACTATTTGTTACATTTTTTATTTGTATCATACACACTCGATAAAATATCTCTCTGTATTTATATCCTGGACCCGGATGTCACGCAGGTAGCTATAGCTGCCTCCGTGGTGATTTTGATAGTTTTCTTGTAAACACAAGATCTATCAACTGAAACCACAAATGTGCGGTTGGCTCCTGCTGGTGGCTCCGTGCATTTGTATTTCTATCTTTTGGCAACCAAGTGTTGCCCATCCTTACACTTGGCTGCACCATATTGATGATGGTCCAAAAGCCCGAAACACGTGTCTATGGTTTGCCACTTTCTTGAGTGCTATGTCCGATATTAACTTCTGTTTCTATATCAAGACACTCAATAACTTTCATATTCGTATAATTTCCTGGACCCGGATGTCACGCAGGTAGCTACAGCTGCCTCCGTGGTGATTTTGATAGTTTTCTTGTAAACACAAGATCTATCAACTGAAACCACAAATGTGCGGTTGGCTCCTGCTGGTGGCTCCGTGCATTTTTGTATTTCTATCTTTTGGTAACCAAGTGTTGCCCATCCTTACACTTGGCTGCACCATACTGATGATGGGCCAAAAGCCCGAAACACGTGTCTATGGTTTGCCACTTCCTTGAGTGCTATGTCCGATATTAACTTCTGTTTTTATATATATATATATATATATATATATATATATATATATATATGGTCTGTGTATTTTCTCCCCATAAGGATTATTTTCACAACGTTTCGGCAAAGTCTCATTTGCGAAACCCGAGAAAACAGCTCATCATACTTTATCCGTGAGAATTTTCGAGTTAACATATATATATATATATATATATATATATATATATATATATATATATATATATATATATATATATATTTATATATATATATACATATATACACCAATGGGAGCCAAAATAAGCCCCATTCTAGCTAACTATGTAATGGATGACCTGTTAGACAATGTCCTAAATGTCCTTCCTTTCCATGTTTTTTTCATAAAAAAATATGTTGATGACATAATCCTTGCCCTTCCCTATACAGGAGTCACAGAAATTGTTGAAATCTTTAATAGTTATGACCCCTACATAAAATTTAACATCGAAAAGGAAGACGATGAACAAAGTGTTCCATTTCTAGACACTAAACTCATTCGCACTTCCACTAATACCGTACTTATTGACTGGTACAGAAAACCAATAGGTTCAAGGTAGATACATGAACTATTGGTCACTACATAAACAATCAATAAAAGTCAATTTGGTCAAACAAATGAAACAACGTGTTATCAGAATTTCGGACTCGTCCTTTCATTTAAAAAATTTCAAAATCCTTTTAAACCTCTTTTTATAAAATTCATATCCTGAAACCTTATTAAACAAGATATTGTTTAACACGTCCCCAAATGAAATAGATTATAACGTTCGTTCTTCAATTTCTCCAAGTCAGGACAATGATATCAGTAATAATAATAATGAAATTCAGATAAATAATTATCTTTTTACTTCCTTACCATATACCAGTGAAATTACACCCAAACTCACACGAATTTTCAAAAATATTGATAATATAAAAATTGCACACAAACGTATTTTAACAATTAATTCCCTTTTTTCAAACTTAAAAGATAAAATCCCAAAAAAAATTCAATCTCAAGTGGTTTATAGTATCCCTTGTATAAGGTGCAGTGCTGAATACATTGGTCAGACTGCCAGATTATTAAAAGACAGAAGGTGATTGTAGATTTCATCCAGAAAGGTGTGCCCTTAGTGAACATGTTTATAATAATGGACATGTAATGGATTTTAACTCAGTAAAAATCTTGACTAAAGAGAGGAATGTTTCTAAAAGATTATTCCTTGAAATGACTTACATTTCGCAATCACGAAATTGTCTGAATAAAAAAACTGACTTACAACATTCAAGTGAAATATATTCCTATCTACTTATTATTGACAAAACTTGGAATTCCTTCAAAGACAACTCATTTGACATTACTTGAATTCATTTATCAACTCATCAACAAAAATTATATAACAAAACTCTTTCTTCTGAAAGCAACTGTAACTCTTTGAATAATTGCACCAGCGGCAAATGCCAAGTCTACTTCTTCTTGAAAATTTTAATGAATCGACAAGTGATGTGTTTCTAACCTAAGATCACCACGTTCATTCTCAAATAAATTTTTTTTATGATTACTCCTTATTTAGGGTATATATATATATATATATATATATATATATATATATATATACATTGTATCTTTCATTTAATTTATATGTCTTGTATTTGTACAGTTGTTACTTGTTTTTATCATGATTACAACATTCATATTTTAATTTTAACTCAACTCAATTGCGCTTCGCTGCTATCCCAAATAACTCCAAGGATTTATATATATATATATATATATATATATATATATATATATATATATATATATATATATATATATATATATATACAGTGTGTCCAAGATAAGGATCCTAAGCATGGGAATCTCAGTACCTGTTGGAGATACAGCTTAGGTTGAATTAGGAAAAAGTTGTGTTCTTTAAAGCTTATTTACATGTCGTTTAGAAACTTGAAGAATTTTCATGGCCTGCTGAGATAAAACGAGAATTTGAAAATATCAATTTTATTTTTTTCTGACTTTATTTGAAAAGATATCAAGAAACGAATAACACTTTTTCATTGGCACTTTCAAGGTACTACACGATGGTATTCTTAGATTTTATATCCGACGTTTCGTTTTCAAGAAACCATCATCAACTTTATTTTTTTATATGACCCGAAACAAAAGTACACCCTGTATCTGATTCCATTTTTTATTACGAATTCAACGATGTATCACATGCCATTGTTTTCTTTTTAGTTTAAAGGAAAATTACATTTTTTCTATTTTAAAAAAAATCTTTAAGTAGGCGTTGCAAACAAATGCTTTGACGTAAATACCTGTCACCGAGCCTGTCGAATATTATTTAGTTACACGATAAAATAGTAATTGTCGTTGTTGTTAGCCTGTTTGTTGAGTTGTTGTTTTTAGAGTTATTGTTACTGTTGTAGTTATTATTGTTTATTGTTGAATAGATAATATTGTGTTATTATCGTCGAATATGCCGGGTGAGCATTATAGCCATGAAGAAAAGTTTGACATGCTAACGTGCTACATTTTGTTTCACAAAAATACTGTAAATACAGCAGCAATGTATCTTAATACATATCCAGAAAGAAAGCAGCCATGTAAGTCCATTTTCTTAGAGATGGCTCGAAATTTAAAAGAATATGGTTCATTTAAAAAGCCTGTTTTATCTCGAAAAAAGGAATCTTCAGAAGAAGCCCAAAATAATGTTTCACAAGCAGTTGTTGAGAACACTGAAATATCAACTAGGTGAATCGAAAATAATGTAGGAGTAGCCAAATCCACAGCTCAATTTATTTTGCGTAAAAATAGATATCACCCCTATAAATTTAGGATTTGCCAAGGACTTGAACCAGGGGATTTCGAACGGCGCCGAAATTTCTGCGAATGGTATACACGCGCGTGTGAAGAAGATTATAATTTCCCTTCAAAAATAATATGGTCCGACGAAAGTATGGTCACTAATAATGGTATCTTCAACCGCCGCAATACACATTACTGGGCTCAGCAAAATCCGCGTGTTAAGAAAATATCAAGACATCAAGAACGTTTTGGGTTTAATATGTGGTGTGCAATTTTAGGAACTAAAATACTAGGTCCCCTTTTTTTTACTATAATTCTTTGACCGCCGAACGATACCATCATTTGTTGCAAAACTATGTAGAAGACTGTTTAGATAATTTACCTCTGGCACAGGTCAATAACTGTTGGTTTCAACAAGACGGTGCTCCTGCACATAATTCTAGACAAGTTCGAGAGTATCTTTCGCAGCGATTTCCCGGAAGGTGGATTGGAACCTTTTGTGAAGTGTCTTGGCCAGCGCGATCCCCTGACTTAACTCCTCTGTACTTCTTCATATGGGGTTTTGTTAAAAACCGGGTTTACCAACATTCTTTTGAAACTGAACAGCAGTTACGAGAATGTGTAACTGTCGCATTTAACAGTATTACACCAAAGATGTTACGTGATGTTTTAAGTTCTACAGTTAGAAGATCATACTTATGTTTGGAAAATAACGGAAACCTGTTTGAACACCTCCTTTGAATTAAATAAAAAATGCGGTAATTTCTTTGTTGTTTTCATTACTTTAAAAAAATCATTATTAACCTACTTAAAAATACATTTTTAAGATAGAAAAAATGCAATTTTCCCTTAAACTAAAAGGAAAACAATGGCATGTGTTACATCGTTGAATTCGTAATAAAAAATGAAATCAGATACAGGGTGAACTTTTTTCCGGGCTATTTAAAAAAATAAAGTTGATGGTTTTTTGAAAACAAAACGTCGAATATGAAAACTAAAAATACCATCGTGTAGTACTTTGAAAGTGCCAATGAAAAAGTGTTATTCGTTTTTTGATATCTTTTCAAATAAAGTCAGAAAAAAATAAAATTGATATTGTCAAATTCTCGTTTTTCCCAAATATCTCAGCAGGCCATGAAAATTCTTCAAGTTTCTAAACGGCATGTAAATAAGCTTTAAAGAACACAACTTTTTCCTAATTTAACCTAAGCTCCAACAAGTACTGAGATTCCCATGCTTAGGATCCTTATCTTGGATATATATATATATATATATATATATATATATATATATATATATATATATATATATATATATATATGAAAAGACTCGAAATACAACAGTGTATGGGAATTTTGAAAAACATCACGAAGGAATTCAGATACAAAAATACAGTACATATATTGAAACCCACAGCTTTGACCGGAAACAAGCAAATAAGAGTGGGAAATTCAAATATTAACATTCTTACATTGAAACGCAGCAAAATACAAAAAACTGACAACCGATATAGGTTAGAAAGAAATGTCAGATAAAATTAAATTAACATCTGTGATGAAAAAACGAAAAAGGCATAATACACTAATTGTTATTATTTAGGAATGATATGAAATTCAAAATTTATTTTTGTAAATAACTTCCTTAGAAACTGACATAAAAGTGAGGTTAACTATTTTTGTACGAAACTATGAAAGGAAAATGTATCTAAATTTAAGAGCCGATGTTAAATTAGTAGAATAGAAAATTTCCCTGAAAAAAAAATTGAAAATTTGTATATGTGAAAATTGATAGATGGTAACTAGGGGACCGAGTTAGATTTTGAATTGTTTTATCAACAAGGAATTCTTCTTGAGGCAACGAAAGAGACGCCACGCTAAAATTTTCTCTACGTAAAATTTGAATTATATAAAGTACATGAATTAAGAATTAAACTGAATAGTAGTGAATACTGATTAGCAATAATAAAGTCAGTGAAAAAACCTACCTGTCCAGCCAAGTCGAGTGAGAAATCCACGAGTTTCAGCTCCACAGAATTATCACACCAAACACACACCAGCGTTGGAGGAAAGTAAGTAATTTACTTGAACCATTTATAAACAATATATGCATATATTAATGAAAAGACCTACGAACTGAATAAGACAATAACAAGTACTTGAAATAAAATCCAGAAATTACACTGACCTGCAATTCATTACCACAATTCATTACCACATTTGTTCAGTGTTTCTATATTGAATAGTTCGTTGTTCGGTGTAGATTTAGGACTTTCTTAGAATTAAGAAATTTCTTTTTTGGCAATTGACAAATTTATATATTTATGAATCAAACATAATTTTACTTTCACAATTAAAACTGTTCTATATTTCCTGACAACAATTGCGTCTTTTTCAAATTTTTTCCACAGGTGAAATCTACTAGAAAAATCAAAGTTTGGTAAGTAATTGTGGTGTTTTTGCCTGAATCCACCTGAGAGGTTGGGAAAAATCTCTATACACTGAGGTATAGGATTCAAACTAAACATAAGGGTCTAGCCGATTGAAATTTTCATGAAAAAAATAATAACAATAATAATAAAAATAAGAAAATTATATTTTATAAAACCCATATATATATATATATATATATATATATATATATATATATATATATATATATATTATATATATATATATATAAATCAAAAGGAGGAAATTCGTGGACATGACACTCAAGAAATATGGAGGCAAACCGCGGACACGTGTTTCTGGCTATTGGCCTTATCAGCACGGTGCAGCCAATTGCAAAGGTGGACAACAACTGGTTACCAAAAATGAAAAAAAAACATCACATATGCACGGTGTCACCAACAGGAGCCAACCGCACATTTGTGGTTTCAATTAGAAGACCTAGCATTCCCAGGCATCATCTAACATAACCACGTAGGCAGCTATAGCTACCTGCGTGACTTCCGGGTCCAGGATATAAATACAGAGATAAAGATGTTATTGAGTGTGTATGATATAAATATCTATATAAATATATTTCAATATCAAATTTTACACAAAGAATTTGAAGCTTTATATCTTCTATTAATTATCTGCGAGCGCTTTCGACAGTTGGTAGTACTGTCATCAGTAGTTAGTTTAAGCCGATTTCAGAACCTCCCCCCACCACTTTTAACCTTGAAATGACCTCTACGTCACACGAAGTAGCGAAGGTGACTTTGATGAGGTATTATGCGTTTGACCTTCAACGACCTTGACTTACGTCATACGGCAACGCAGACAAGGTGACATTGAGGTGATGTTTTGGGTTTGAACTTGAGTTACCCTCATTCTTTTCCTATATTTTCGACAAGGTGACTTTGACTTCGAATGAATTCGAGCTAGTTTTGCATCACACGATCTAACGTAACCAAGGTGACTTTGAACGATTGTTTCGAGTTTGACCTTGAACGACCCTGATCAACGTTACATAACGCAGGCAAGATGATTTTTAGGCAGTGTTTTGGGTTTGACTTTGAAAGACCTTCATTAACTTTCCATATTTTCAACAAGGCGACTTCGACTCTGAATGAACTCGAGCCAGTTACGGGGCTTTCTTGAAGTTTTGAACCTACACGACACAACGTAGCCAAAGTGACTTCGAGGGAGTGTTTTGTGTCTGACCTTGAATGACCTCCAACTACGTCACACGATAGAGGCAATAATATTTTGGAGTAGTGTTTTCGGGCAGGACCTTCATTTATCCACTTTGTTATTTAGAATATTCGACTTTGAACGACTTTCAGCCTCATCGACGAAGAGACTTTTGGAGTGCGTTTTCAGTTTGACTTCGAGTGGCCTTCTGCAATGTCATGTGCCTTTGCTGATGTGAATTTGAGGGCACTCGTGTATTCACCTTCCCTCCCCACTTTTTGAATGAACATATAAAAGAGGTGCCACTCATTCACAGGAGTTAGTTTGATATCGCGCGTATTGAATATATCTACGAATATGTTTCACTGTGATAGGTGTGGTAAAAGTTTCAGCCGTAAAGATAACATGCGTCGTCATCAAATGCAGTCCTGCAGGCCGGATAATGTTGTAGGTCCTTCAGCAAAACGGCCCAGAGTGGATTCTGCCCAACCAAGCGCAGTTCAGGAATTGTGCAACTATTGTAATAGAATGGTGCCTGTGAATAGGATGAATTCACACCTCAAAACATTGGAGCATAGAACAAATTCCTGTACGGAATTTGAGGATGGTGTGAAAATCATCAACAGCGCATTTAAATATAGGATTGTTAGCTACAGGGTCGAAAATAAAAATCTACTTTCAGACTATCAATCTTTCTTTAATGAAGTGAGATATAAAGTTGTGACTTTGATTGATCGAAGGGTGCAAGTTCATAACACCTTGAAAGTGAATATGGAGTTGTTTGGGAGGTACATACTTCAGATGCAGGAAATATTAGAAGTGAAGTCTTTCAACAGCCAAAACCAAATTGTTGATCAATCAAACAACCTTGAAGAGGTATATAGGATATTCGTCGACACGTTGTCTACAAAAGCTGTGGAATTTCAAGAACGTGACTCAGGTATGTTATCTACATAAATATGAAAGATTTCAGTCAATAAACGAATAATGTGTTCGCAGGTTGGACTCTGGAGAAAGTTGTTTTTATCGAAGTAAACATCAACAAATATAGTCCTCTCAGTGGTTCCTCCTACTTCCAGAATTCATCGCTTTGAAAAGAGCAGTAGTTAATGTGAAAAATGAGGACCATTTTTGCTTCGCTTGGGCGGTGACATCAGCTCTGCGACCAGCGCAAACGAGAACTTCTGAAGTAGGATCATATCCAGACTTCAGAGATGTACTTAATGTTGAAGGTATAGATTTTCCCATGAAATTACGTGATATTCCAAAATTTGAGAATATGAATGAGTTCAGTCAATGTTTATGGGTTAGAAACAACTTTGGAAAACAACAAACCGAAATATGAAATTGTGGGTCCTCTTTATTACGCACGGCGGAAACTCGCTCGCCATGTAAATTCATTGAACATCACCGAGGAATCTGGTAATAGCCACTATTGCTAGATAAAAGATCTATCAAGGTTAGTTTCATCACAAATTTCATCCCACGGGCATAGGATGTATTTTTGTGATGGGTGCTTGATGTATTTTTCAGACGAACGCAAATTATTGCGACATCAGTTGAATGATTGCAATTTTATTTGTACCACCATTCCCACAACGCAAATCAAAATTGATTAATGTGGTAGGGCCATACCGGAAAATATATTGAAATTTGAAAAAAATTTGAGAGGCAGTTGAAAGTCCCCTTCGTGGGGACTTTCATACATACATACAAATAAACCGGATCCAACAAGTTCCTTCACAAATAAATCATTTATTCACGAGCCATACTCATTCTCATACCGAATTCGTTGTTCATTCGATGATTCAGCCTCCAAATTTGTTCTATATCGTGGGGAGGACGCTGCCAAAGTATTCGTAGCCAGACTGGAGTCTGACCTGAGGGCCATCTACTATACATATTTGAATCGTATCGTGCCAATGAAACCATTAACAGCATCAGAGGAGAATGAATTAGGTGACGTCAAAGTGAGAGATCATTGTCACTTGACGGGAAGGAAAAAATATGGAGCTGCACATTCTCGATGTAATTTGAATTACAAATTACCGAATTTTGTCACAATAATTTTCCATAATTTGAGCGGCTATGACTGCCACTTGTTCATAAAAGAGTTATGCACCAATAAGAACAAGGTGCAGGTTATCGGTCAAACAAAGGAAAATTACATTTCTTCACTAAGCATCTATTGATGGGTACCACAACAGATAAATTTGGTAAATTGAAAAAACAATTCCTAAAGCTAAGATTTATCGATAGCTTTAGATTCATGGCGTCATTACTGCAGCAGTTCAGGGGAGAGCTTGTCAGATGAGCAATGTTATGAAACACGGAAGTGTTTTCCCGAAAATGAAAAATTCCTTTTGATGGGATAGAAAGGAGTTTTTTTTTTCCTACAGTTTTGTCAAAGATTTGACCACGTTAGATTGTACTGAGCTACCATCAAAATCCGATTTTTGTGATCAATTGAACGAGAAACATATATCTGACGATAATTATGAGAGGGCAAAACGTGTATGGTCCTTGTTCGAGTGTGAAACGTTAGGGGACTATTCAGATCTGTATTTGAAATCAGATGTAATGATTTTATGCGATATTTTCGAAAATTTCCGTAATATATGTCTGGATAAATATAAATTAGATCCAGACCACTATTTTACCTTACCAGGCCATTCTTGGAATGCCAGGCTCAAATACACCGTTGTAGATCTGGAATTGCATACATTGACATGATAACTTTTTTCCAAAAGGGTATTCGTGGGGGTATTAGTCAGTGTTCTGAAAGAAAGCATATATCTAATAATCGTTTTCTGCCAGATATGATGAGAAAGAAGCATCATCATTCATCACTTATTTGGACGCTACGAACCTATATGGTCACAGTATGTCCCAACCATTACCGACAGGTGGGTTTTCATGGCTATCCGAACAAGAAATTCTTCAACTAGATATCATGGGTGTTCCAGATGATGGTCCTAAGGGTTATATTCTGGAAGTAGATGTCCATTACCCTGAAGCACTTCACGATGCACATTCGGATCTGCCATTTCTTCTAGAGAGCGTAATTCCACCCGGTTCAAATTTAAAAATACCCAAATTAATACCTAATCTGAATGATAAGAGAAAATACATTGTTCATTGTAGGGCTCTGAGGCAGGCAATTGAAAATGGACTGATAGTGATGAGGACTCACAGAGTTCTCTCATTTAATCAATCACCATGGTTGAAGAAATATGTAGACCTGGATACCCTAATGAGAAATCAATCTACAAATATTAATCATAGAAATATTTTCAAGACAAGAACAAATGCTGTCTTTGGAAAAACAATGGAGAACGTTGATAATAGAAATGACATTCGGCTTGTGACTCATTGGGAGTCTATAAAGCGTGCCTCTGGTGCGAATGCTCTCATCGCTCGACCAAATTTTAAAACACTTTCAATTTTCTCAGAGGACTTTGTCGCCATTCATATGGGTAAAGTGAAAATAAAATACAATTAACCCCTATATCTTGGATTCAGTATTCTTGATTTATCTAAAACAGTTATGTATGAGTTTTTTTATAAATTCATAAAAAACAATATGGGTCAAATGCTTCTCTCCTCTACACCGATACCGACTCTCTCATTCTTAAAATTTTCACGGAGAATTTTTATGATTTCATGAGGGAAAATGTAGAGAAATTCGATACATCCAACTACAAAGTTGGAAATCAGTTTACTGTGCCTATAACTGAACCAATATTGGGAAAGATGAAAGACGAATTCCCTAATGATCCAATTATCAGTTTTTATGGAACCGGCGCAAAAACATATCATGTCAAGAGTCCGTTAGTGATGAATTGAAGAAGGCAAAAAGGAAAAAAAAGTCAGTCATACAAAATCACTTGATGATTATAGGAAAATAGTCGAATCGGGTGGTACCATATTGCGTAAGATGAGCACTTTCCGAAGTGAGTTACGCGATGTGTATACTCTAATGTGTAATAAAGTTGCGCTATCATACAAGGATGATAAGCGATTCATCATCCCCAATACCACAAAAACATTACCGTGGGGGCATAAGAATATTGAGTTCTACCAAACCAGCCCTGAAGTAAATTTCAAATTCCTCATCGACGCCCTCAAAACTGTGAAAAATTGGATCAACTCATAAGATTATTGGAGGAACAATCAGATGATTAGTTAATTCAGTGTGATAAATCTACACCTACGAAACTCTGTATTTATAATATATATATATATATATATATATATATATATATATATATATATATATATATATATATATATATATATATATATTTATCCTCCGGTAGGTAGCTCCTCCGCTAAAAGACCATTTGCATGCAATAGGTCGTCCGGGTGTGATAAGTCCTCCGTATACGGAGGAGCTATCGCTTCCCGTGTAAAACAGCTTGAAAAATCATGAAGCATCAGTAGAATAAATATCAGGGGGATGACCTAAGACGTGTTTTTCGCATTTTTCGTATAGTTTAGTTTGAGGTTTCTCCGTATCTGTGGTTGGTGTCATTGTTGTGCGTATACTGTCTTGCGTAAATGCTCTTGCTAAACGACAGTGGATCAGTCTTCCAGAGTATATGTCATTTAGGATTAGCAGTGTATGGCTCTTCCATAGAACTGGCAATACCGCTCTAAGGGCATTTCGTGATAAATCAGTAAGAATGTAGAAAAAACATTTGAGAATAACGTTTACTTTACGATATGGACTGGTAGTTGATGAAATTATAGTTTACTTCACCTGATAATGTAATACAATAATGATTACATTTTCATCAGGAATTTTCATTTTAAAATAATGATTCATCCATATATATAATTGCACATCAATGGCACCAACTATCTTCAAATACTTTGAAGTTTGGAGTCAAACAACCCATTTTTCAAATTGGAATTATTTTCCGATCCACGATGTAACAAACGAAATTCATTGTTATTTATATTCAATTATTATCTTCATTCATTCATTCTACTACTACGTGGAAATTTTCCAACTTTCATTCATATGTAAGACCTGAGAAGAAGAGTCCCATGCCGTGAGACGATATTCTCTGGTGTACTAACTACTGTTTGTATGGATAATGTAGCCCTGAAAAGGGCTGTTTTTTTTACTAGAAGGCCCACGGTTAGTGTGTCACAGGTTTGACACTATTACATATTATGATGCTGACACTCTTGTGAAATTTGTGAGCGGTTTTTTACATGCCTCACACCAATACTGACCCAGCTGCATCATAGAGACCGTATCATGGGTGTTTACATGTTGATACCAGCCGCCGTTATTGTTCCGTATCGAGTAAAATCGAAAACAGCACCAACATAACTTCTGGATACCACCATCGATCGTTTTGATTCTGTCACACAATACAGATCCAGTCGATCTTCTAATGTGTCAGTGACGTTGAGCCATCGGACGCCGATCATTAAGGCACCATCATCTTCAGATAAATCAGCCACAATACCTTCATCACTCAGGTCATCCTCGATGATATTCCCTTCAATAATCTCCTCGTGCTCCTTCGTCGACTTCAATATCTGCCTCGTCTCCTATAATTTCAACTTCCTCTTCCACAATTCCCTCTATGTTGTGAGCCATTCCATCCCCATTCAATGACTCATCATCCGTTCAATTATTCTCATCATCAAGTGATATCCTAGCTAATACAGCAGCGATTTTTTCGAAATTCATCTTGATGTGCTCTCATATACTGAGTGAAGTTCAGGATCGGAACTCGACTTTTATATGATTCGGTTGTGGTGGTGGTAGCGCCCCCACACTACTCCAACTTCTCGCTCTATACGATTAGGAGAGCCAGCCCAGTCGACTTCACGAGAGGAGTAGATCAGGAGATGAAAAATCCATGGTAATCGTATATCGACATACACCCAGATAGGCCCTGGAATTACCTGCTGATTTTAACTTTATTTTTTCAATTCAATTCATTTCATTATAAGTTGATTTATAAAATAAATCAATCCATTGCTACAATATTACTTGTATAATTTTTGGTATTTCTAAACTATTTATTCAGCGAAGAATAATAGATTCCACAGTTTTAGAAAATTTATAATGAAATTCAAATGTATTACATTCCACTTTATTTTTCATCAAGTACAATAATGATGCTATTACACTACTGAATTTTCATTGATCCATGAGTTGTGATGTTCAGAGAATCCCAGCCATTTTACATATAGACGACGTCCTTTTCGGTTCAAAACTCGCTCCACCAAATATGTATTGGGATCATGGGTTTTATTCAATTCCATACCATTCCATACCATAGAAGGCCTTGGTACTTCTGCTTTAGTATGCGCATTGTATGACAGTTGGAGACTATATAAGCAGGTCTCCATATCGATTCCTTTATTTAAATGGGGGTTATGAGCCGATGCGGATCTCCTGAGCGCCATTCAAACAAATCTGGTAGGGGATTGGTCAATTCCCTCATCAATAGTCTACCTTTCGAATTACACTTACCTGGCACCTGGCACCTGGCCCTGGCACCAAATTGCAGAAAAGATTTGCGAGAGGTGATTCGGGTGTCAATCAACTGGATTCTGCATGTTGAAAACACGATATTGCATATTCACAGAATCCTAACAATCTTTCAGCTAGACATATAGCGGATCAGGAGCTTGCAGAAAGACGCATTTATTGGAGAGAAAAGAGCCGCTTGGCTAATTACGAATATAATGAAGACAAAACGGCGATTTGGTATGGGTTGCGAGGCACCGTCCAAGCAGTCACGAATACAGAAAAAAAAGGGTCCTACCAAGAAAAAAAAATCAAAAAAACCATTGAAAGATTCTAAGGTGATAGTTTTTGGTTCTGGAATCGTTAAGAAAGTGCGTGATGTTCTACACAAAGCGGGCGGAAGTGAATTTGTTGTCAAAAATTCTAAAAGAGCAGCTGAAAAAGAAAATTTGCAAACCGCGAATCATACCAATTTCTAAAATTGGTGGAATACTATCACTCATTCCAATTTTTGCAGGTTTATCGGCGCTAGGTAGTTTAGCCGGTGCTACAGCTGGCATAACAAAAGCAGTACAAGCAGCGAAAGCGAGTAGGGAGCAATTGAGTGAGGCAAATCGACATAATAAAAACATGAAGACAATCGCTCTAGGTAAACGAGGAAGCGGTATCTACTGAAGCCTTACCGTAAAGGATTAGGAGTCTATTTGAAACCTCAAATTTCAAAAAACTCATAGATTTGCTACCTCGAAGAGCTCTCTCCAACATCGACCTCAACTATCATACTAATGAAATAATGATTCCATATTTTCGAGGGGTATATATGCGTGAAGATTTGCCAAAATCGGGACCACTCCGATTTGAATCTGCCATAGTAAATTTGGATAGTCGACATGGTCAAGGGACACATTGGGTAGCATACAGAAAAAGTGACACTTCAGTGAAAATTTTGATGGGATGGATCATCTGTTCAGACCACCTAAAAAACGACTATTACTCCACAATTCCTGCTGTCAACAATAAAAAGACATGAATCAGTGAAAATTCATCAGTCATGTCACGCACGTTTTCATTGTCGGGACACTCTAGCGAGTTGAGCGCCAACTTCTACCCACCCATCGAATGGAATCGAATATTGGCTAATTATGGTCTGGGCTTACACGGTTTCTATTCCTATAACTCCATATTCAATGTGGATGTGAAAAATAATGTTATCGCCTTTCTAAAGAAGCTAACTCACCTCCTATCATTATAAAAATTCCACCTGGAGCATATGAAATTGATGAAATCAAAAAGTGATTCAAAAATGCATCAAATCCAAAGAAATGCAATTGGAAAATGGAGCTGAGGAGAATATCGATAGAGTATTTCTCCTACATGCATAACAACACTCTGAAATGTGAAATAAGGTCGAAATATTACATACATCTCAAACATGAAAACACTATTGCCGAACTTTTAGGGTTCGAAGCCGATGTGTTTGGCGTCGATGAAACTCATGAATCAACATTGCCCGTAATTATCAATAAGGTGAGAATTATTCGTGTGGATTGTAATGTCACAGCTGGAGCATATTCAAATGTTGATGAAATCCATAAGCATCTTTGAATTTGATATTGATGTAGAGCCCGGTTACAAACTCACCAAGGAACCGCAAAATATTATTTATATGCCAATCCAGCCTGGCGGTCGTAAGTACCTTGACAATATCACTTTACGCATGCATATTGGATGATAATGGTAATCTAATCAATTTCAATGGTGAAAAAAAAAATAGTTAAATTGGAACTGATTAGGCTATAACGATCATCATTTCTCATATGTTGATTCACAACATCGACGACCGTCATAAGTGTATCACAAAAATGAGTGGAGGAAGCATCGATAAGTTTGGTCGCAGGAGTAAGGCAACTTCAAATACTGTTTTGCGAAGACAACCTGGAGTTGGTTTTAAATTGACTTCCGATGGAAATTTTGATATGGAAAATAAACGTTTGAAAAATATAGCCGAGCCTGAAGAGAGTACGGATTGTGTTAATCGGGAATATGTTGGTTTTTACATCTCAAAGATCAGAGGAGAATTAGATTCTGATATTGATAAAATCAATTTGAGATTAGATGGAGTAGAAATATATTCCGCATCAGTCAGGGAAGATCTCATTACGCTTGGGCTGAAATTAGTGGAAATTGTAAAAAAGCGATTATAGCAGCGGCAGCAGTTGAATAGCGTAATGCATTTGGTGGAGACTATGATCATGTGCATTCAAAGAAGAGAAAATCTAAAACTCGATTCATTCCACGTATGCCCGCCAAACGGTCAAGATATAGGTTAAGTGCTAGTAGTTTAAACTTTCTCAAATCTATTGGCTTGAAGGTGCGATAAAAAAAATAGTAATAACATGGCGACCATCACCACGAGTGATAAATAAGCTGGAGGTATTCGAGGAGCCCATGTTTTGATCATTCTCTGATTCACGAGCATACATATAAACTGTATGGATCACCATATTACAAAAATTCTGATGAAATCCGAATCCTAATCAATTTTCAAGACCTTATACTCGATATTGCAGACAGTTACATTTATATCGAGGGGAAGATCACACCATCTGATGCCACGAAGCAGTGTTACCTATCCAATAACGCCCTCGCCTTCCTCTTCGACGAAATTTGCTATGGAATGGGTGGAGAGCAAGTGGCCGTTGTTCGAAAACCCGGCATAACAGCCACAATGAAAACAATGATATCATTTGGACAAACCCATGCAAATTCCCTACGACCTATAGGATGGGGTCTTGATGTGAATAAACAAGATATATTGGATTCCGTCAGCAATGTATTCAGTGGTAAATTACCCTTGAAGTATCTCATGGGTTTTGCTGAATATCACAACCGAGGAGTATTGAATGTTAAACAAGAGCTCATTTCGATTATTGCACGCTCATTCAAGAACTCTTTTATTGGAAAAGTCGATGCTCATTTGGAAATCAACAAAATAGAATGGAGAATCAGACACATTGTGCCGAAAGATCATCAGAAACTGAAGCTATTGAACCGCATCAATAAAAATGCGAATAATTCAAAAGTAATGGGACCTCTATGAATTACCCACACTTCGTGATACATCCTCAGATATTTGGGCCGTGAAGACAACCAACAGCCTTGAAAGACCTCGATACATCATCATCGGCTTTCAAAGCACCGACCAATCTGAAAATATATCAAAAGATGTGACGAAATTGATACATGCGAATATTAATAATATTCGACTATCTCTAAACTCCATTCCATTATTTATCATCGACTGCTCCCACAAACCCGATGCTATGAAGTCATCTACTGTCGACATCAAAACAGAATTCGAAACACGCAAGGTGAAGTTTCCAGCAAACACCAAAGTATATACACTCATCCTACACGATGCTGTTTTGTTCTATAATGCCCTAAATGGCTCTGTTCAGGCTGGATTGTAATAAGATTGACCTGTAATTCACGATATTGATAAATAATAAAACACTCAATAATTATCTTCTGCATTTTATTCACCAAACAATTAGATATAGACAAACATGGATTGAAACATTATTTTATTTATAACGTACACAATAGATTTCAAATATTCACAACACCATCATTTGAAGATTCTTCCGGTTGTAGGTTGGGCATCTTCAGCATCATAACAAACACTTAAATCATAGTTTGATGAGTGCAAACCATAGATGAGCAAATCTCAACAATAATAAAAACACATGATGAAAAAGGAGAATGGTTCAGATACGTTGACGATGGACTTACATATCACAAAACAATGGAATAAGAATAGATCAAATAACAAAAGAAATTAACGAAATAAATCAAACACTATTTTTCAGCATTGAGGAAGAAAACAACTCAAAACTTAACTACCTGGACACAACAATCGGATCTGTATCTGTGTAGTAGGGAGGGTGAGTGTAAGCCCACGCACTTAGGCCACATGTGACCCATTGTACATCCTCCCGAGGAGTTGTCCTCCTAGGTCGTCGTCCATCCTGTCCTTTCCAGGAAGGTGGACAGGTCGCTGGGAGACATCTCCTTTATATCGGCAGGTGTAGGCCAAGACTCGCCGAACACACACTCTCTTATTGACGATAACTCCGGGCACTCGCACAGGACATGCCTGACAGTCTCATCTTCCTGTTCACACATCCTGCATAGTGGTGTGTCCACTAGCTCCATATTATGGAGGTGTTTCCTTAGCTAACAGTGGCCAGTCAGAAATCCTACTGTAAGGCGTAGATTTTTCCTGGTCATCGCCAGATATTTCTTCGGCGCCAGCTTCCCAGGGTCGCCCAAGGTGATCCTGGCAAGATTACATCCTTTGATTTCATCCCATCTCTTTAGAGATTGAGCATGGGTGTAACTTTTGACTAGTTCCGCAATTGTCGAAGTCATCAGGCCGTGGGTGCCACTTGGTCCTAAAATTCTTAGTCCAGCCGCTTCCTTGGCTAAAGAGTCGGCAATGCGATTACCTTTACTCCTGTTGTGCCCTTTAACCCACCTCAGGATAATGTTATTATCTATCGAGGCTTTGGCTAAATCTTCGTGGCACTCTAGTGCTAGCCCTGAAGTAACACGGTGTCTGTTCAAGGCTAATAGTGCTTGTCTGCTATCAGTGCAGATTGTAATGTTTTTGCCAGAAATTCTTTTCTTGGTTATTTCTTTTGTGGCGATTGAGATACCAGCCAGTTCTGTTTGGACCACGCTGGTATTTCTTCCCATTCCCCACTTAATCCTTAGGCTTAGTGATCTGGAGTACACTCCACATCCTGAGCCTTCTTTGGTTTTTGAGCCATCTGTATAAATCCGTATTGCATTTGTAACATCTCACTCTGTGTTCTGCTTGATTTGTATTTTGTAGGGTTTATTAAACACAAACCTGGGTTCAATTGCATCACTTGTTGCCTGCAGCAGAGGTTGCGCAGTAAGCGCTTTCTGCCATAGGCCCAACCTCAATCGACCCATTCCTACTTCTAGGTTTACACCAGCCGTGTGCAATCGTACCATGGCCATTAACGCAACCTCCTTAACGTACAGGTCCAGAGGGGTCAGACCCGTGATTAATTCCATTGCCGCGGTTGGTGTTGTTCTCATGGCTCCTGTGATGTTTAAACAAGCCAGTCGCTGTATTTGGTATAATTTTTGGATGGCCGTTGCTTGTAGAACTTTAGGTCCCCATGCAATGGCTTCATACGTTAACATAGGTCTTATAATTGCAGTGTAGATCCAGGCGACTACACGGGGTGAAAGACCCCATGCGCGTCCCACTGTCCTCCGACATTGCTCATAAGCCACGTATGCTCTTTTTGCTCTACTCTGTAGATGATAGTTCCATGTTAGCTTCTTGTCGAGGATAATACCAAGGTATTTCACCTCTTCAGAGAAGTTTAGTTGGCTTTTGAAGATTTCGGGAGGTTTTAAGCTCGTTAAACTTATTTTCCTGGTGAAAAGGACCATCTCAGTCTTCTTGGGATTGAGTGTGTGTGAGTGTTCCTTACACCATGTTTCTATCAATTTGAGCCCATCCTGCGCTCTATCGCACAGTGTGTTTACAAATTTGCCGGTCTGCAAGATAACTATGTCATCTGCGTATGCAATTGTGTAGAATCCATTTTTGTTAAGGTGATTAATTAGGGTATCCAGAACTATGTTCCAGAGAAGGGGTGATAAGACCCCTCCCTGTGGACATCCCCTCATGACCAGTCCTTTTACTGTGATGTCTTCTACATTAATACTTATTGCTCTGCTAGAGAGCATCTGGAGTATCCATTCTCCTACTACCAGGGGTACATTCCTGGAGTGTAGTTGCTGGGTAATTGTTGGAAAGGTTGTTTTATCAAACGCTCCCTCAATATCTATGAATATACCTAGGGTGGATTCTTTGTTATCCAATGATCTCTCGATTCTGCCAACCACATGGTGAAGGGCCGAATCAGTAGACCTTCCCGGGGTATATGCATGCTGATTTGGATGAAGTGGGTTGTTAACAAGTACTTCATCTCTTATATACCGCTCACATAGTCTCTCCATGGTTTTTAAGAAAAACGATGTGAGACTAATTGGTCGGAATGCTTTTGGTAGGGTGTAGTCCATCCTACCTGGTTTGGGTATAAATACTACTCTTACTTCTCTCCACTTACTGGGAATATACCTCAGAGCTAGAGAGGCTCTGAATATTCCAACCAGGTGTGGCATAAGAGTGTCCAGTCCCCACTGAAGTAGGGCTGGTCTTATACCGTCAGGCCCTGGTGACTTGAAGGGGGAAAAGCTCGATATAGCCCATCTTATTTTGTCCTCATCAATTACTGTACTAGCATATTGCCAGTCATATTGTGAGGGTGTTATTGGTACATCCGTCCAGTTCGCCGTTCCAGGAAAGACAGAACCTGGGAAGTGAGTTTCCATAAGAATCTCAGCACTCTTCTGGAGGTTGGCGGCTTTGTCGCCATTTTCCCTCGTCAGAATGCCGATAGTCTTATGGTGGTCATTTGAGAGTGCCTTCTGTAGCCTAGAAGCTAGTGGAAAGTCTTCGACTGCCTCACAATAGGCTCTCCAGGCTTCTCTTTGTTTTCGTCTGCAGACTTTTTTGAACTCTCTGAGGTTGGCTTGATATATAACCCAGTCCTCTTCGAGTCTTGTACGTTTTGCCTTGTTAAAGGTCGTTCTCGCTGTCTTCCTGAGGTGTTCCAATTCAGGGCACCACCATGTGTTGGTTGTGCCATGCGTTTGAACCATCCTCATTGGACAGGATTCCTTATAGGCAGTGTCTATTTTGTTGTGGATAGATACTGTGTACCTTTCCAGTTCCTCATTGTTGTCAGGAGTCAGGGCCTCTGTTTCCCGCAGAGCTCCTCTTAAGAGTCGATTGTAGAGATCTACATCCGTCCTCTTCGGGTCACGGGATTTTACAGGAGTCCTGAGATCCTGGCTTACCGTATAGGTCAGCCAGCGGTGGTCTGACATAGAGATATGGTCCGAGACTTGCCAGTCTTGGATTTTGTTTGATATTTCGGCTGTCGTGAGCGTGATATCTATTAACGTTTGGCTACGGGCATTAATAAATGTTGGCTCCGTGCCTCTGTTCAAGATAGTTAGATCTTTCTGTATTATATATTCATATAGTGACTTACCTCGGGCGTTGATATCCTTGCTGCCCCAGCTCACGTGGTGAGAGTTTGAGTCGCAACCCAATATGAGCTCCACTCTCTGGTTGAGGCAGTTGTCCACTAGTACCTCCATTTCTCTGGTCGGTGGTAGGGTGGCTGCATCTGAAGGGAGGTACACCGATGCGATTATCAACGCCATATATTTGCCTTTCCCAACTGGACATTCAACTTTGACCGCAGTGAGATCTGAGGTGCTGAATTGTGCCATCGGAAACGCTCTGTATTTCCTAGGAACGTAGACAGCCGTCCTAGGTTGCTGGTTGCTTGGTAAGCTGGAAATTTGACCAGTTAAACTACTGAGACCAGTAATTTTGGTCTTTATTATCCAGGGCTCCTGGATCAAAGCTATTGCATCCTCCAATACATCAAGGTGGCGACATAGTGTTGCCGTTGCCGCCTTTTTGTATTGGAGGTTGCATTGTATCATTTTTACTTTTTTTCCAACGTCCTTGCCCATGAGACAGTTGTTGGATACAAAGTTACCTTTAGAGGTCCATCTGCTCCCCTGCTAAGGGGGAGGTGGCCTCGCTGTTTTTGGGTGCCTCCTCCGTCAGGTCATCGAATGTCATCTGTTCAGATGCTTCGACTTCCTTTTCGGGACCCATGGTGGCCTTGGGGTCAATATCCACTTTAGGTGGTTCAACTTCCGAGGATTTAGGGTCTTCAGAGGTACTCTCTGTTTCTTTTATTGTTGCCCTAATAGTCAGTGAGGTAAACGCGTAGCTTAACCTCATCGACTTCTTCTTCAGGACAGCCATATCCTCGTCTCCGATCCCGAAGACGAAGAGGTGTCCTTGTGGGTTCATCTTAACCTCATGATGGAAGGTGCTCCATCTTGCTACCTTCAGGTCAGGATTCTGCGCCTTCAGCCGACCCAGCACCCTCTCCTTTTCACCGGATGTCGTCTTGTGGACGTCCTCCGGGATCCAGAGTGAGGCTTTGGTGAGCTTCGGGAGCTTATCCACACTGACGACCGCAAGTGATGCCTCCTCCCATGGCTTAATATTCATTGTGGCTTTCGTCAGCCACTCTAGCGTCACGTCGTCATCGCAGACCACTCTGATGATTTCACCGGAGTATGTCCACGACTTGAACGTGGGCGGTTTGCTGTTATTACTGGAGGCGGAGAAGATGATCTTGTCCAGCTCCTCCAACAGTTGTTTTTTGGTGAGACTCTCTCGTTCTGCGGTAACCTTACCATACGGGTTAGTCTCATCTATGATGGCTACCTTGAGGTGTCTCAAGGCGGCCTCCACGAAGGTTTTGGAAGGTGCAGCGCCATTTCTGTCGCTGCGCAGCTTCTTCAACCTTCTTGGGGTTCCCTCCGTGAAGGTACTCGCATGAGGGCGCTTTCCTGCGGTGGCAGCCGGTTCCTTGCCTTTTTCCAAGGCGGAGCTCTTGGCGCCCTCCGCAAGAGGTGCCCTTGTTGATGAGGATGGAGTGGGAGAGGGTGCACTCATAGTTGCTGCCACTTCTGCCTCTTTCGCTCTCTTCCTCCTCTTGGCCTCGGCGCCGCTGATCCGCTTACGCCTTGGCCTTTGCGTTGTATCGTGAGGTGGTCTGGCCTCTTTCTGAGCGGTAGCTTGGGGTGAGCATTTCTGTTCATCCCCAGCCCCCGCCCTAAATTGAGGTGAGCATTGCTGTCCAGCCTCGGGATTGGTTGATTTTTTTTTCTGTTTTGTTTGTGTGTCTGTGTTCATGTGTGTTCCCACGAGTAGCAAGGGAAGGGTTGGTCACCTCTAGCAGAGCCCCGCATTACCAGAGGAAGGCTAGTTACAATGAGGTTTCGCCCGGTTCCTCAAGGGGATCGTTCGTAACCGCATATAACCCTGCGGCCATTCAGCTGTCGACACGATTCCTTACATCTTAGCTTGGGTAGGCTGGTCCGCGGTGGCATGTTTTGCAGGGCTTTTGGGGGGTTTCAGTTCCCCTCACCCTACTTATTTCTGCCACTGACCAGAAGTCCGTCAACCCCGTCCGTTTGGCCACATTGGCTTCCCGGATAGGACCTCCAGTCCCCTGGCCGTTCCACTATCCGCCACCTGGGGACGCGCCCGAAAGGTAGCCCAACCCACGGGACAACCATCGGATATAACCACAACAAAACACAATTACAAATGGCAATATACAGGAAACCTACACAAACAAGCTCCACCATACGCAAGTTCAAACCATCCACCATCACAAAAAATGGCTGCCTATAACGCATTCATATATAGATTGTTAAGGATACCACTCAGCAATGAAGCCCGGAACAAAGAACGGAAAATCATATACCAAATAGCGAACGAGAACGGATACACCCAAAAGACAATAGATAAATTAGAAAACAGAATCAAACAAAAAATGCAGAACAAGGTTCAAGCCACCCCAACAGACAAAACAACACAAGGATGGACAATTTATCTAAAGTACCTGGAGTACCTGCATTGAGGCGTTCGAACCGTATAAAAACATACAACAGGATGATACGTTCAGTTTGAGTAGAGCCTAGATGAGACAGTACGACCAGCTGTCGAAAGCGCTCCGCTTCGCGGAAAATTAGTTGCATCATTCAAAAAAAAAAAAAAAAAAATATATATATATATATATATATATTTCAATACAGTATATCCTTTAAAATCAGTTTTTGTGATTCAGTCTAAAAATTTCGAGGACGTTCAATACTTATTTCGATGACATGTATGCTCTAAAAACCTTTGAGAAGATTATAAAAAGTTTAATATTCATTTCACTGCTCTATTGGAGCGTAAACTTCGAGAAGGCTCTGAAAGTTTTTGAAAATCATTATGATTATGATGATTTGAATATTTTTAGAATGTTGTACGTCTTTTCAAAAATGTTAAAGTGTTCAAAATTTGAGGTATCACACACGAATAGTGTTGCTATAGGGTAGTGCACTATTGAGGTTGCGAGTCAAGAACTAGAAGGATGTATACGATATGAGGGTTGGAACTTGTCGCCTCAGAAAAACTGTAACCATGAAATTTTCCGAATCGTTCCAGAAATTCCAAGTACGTTGGGTGAATTTCAATAATGGTTCGAAAAAAAAACATATAACAGGATGACACGTTCAGTTTGAGTAGAACCTAGATGACAGTACGACCAGCTGTCGAAAGCGCTCGTAGATAATTAAACAGAAGTTATAAAGCTTCAAATCCTTTTTGTGACTTACATTTATTATTAAAATACTGAAAATAAAAGAAAATTAGTTGCATCATTCAAAAAAATATATATATTTCAATATAGTATATCCTTCAAAATCAGTTTTTGTGATTCAGACTAGAAATTTCGACGACGTACTGAAAAGTTTAATACTTATTTTGATGACATGTATGCCCTAAAAATTTTTGAGAAGGTTATAAAAGTTTAATATTCATTTCACTGCTCTATTGGAGCGTAAACTTCGAGAAGGCTCTGAAAGTTTTCGAAAATCATTATGATTATGATGATTTGAATATTTTTAGAATGTTGTACGTGTTTTCAAAAAGTTTTAAGTGTTCAAAAGTTGAGGTATCACACACGAATAGTGTTGCTATAGGGTAGTGCACTATTGAGGTTGCGAGTCAAAAACTAGAAAGATGTATACGATATAAGGGTTGGAACTTGACGCCTCAGAAACAATGTAATCATGAAATTCTCCGAATCGTTCCAGAAATTTCAAGTACGTTGGATAAATTTCACTAACGGTTCGAAAATTTCACATATATATTTTTGTATACTAAATCACTAGAAACCAACACCAAGTGTTCTAGAATGTTCTGGACTAGTCTAAAAATGTTTGGAAAAGCCGGAAATTTTCAATGTCTGAATTCTACTAGTTCTAGAATACTTTGCGGTGTTCTACTCGTATATAACATGTAACTCAACACACGTTGAGTTACATGTTATATGCAAATGCTCACTTCACTTATAAGTGAAGTGAGCATTTGCAGTTGACTATTACATACGAGTACAATTCATATCGTAGTTTTTCATTTACTCCGTATGACTGACGACGAAGTATTTAATTAAAAAACTGACTTTTTGACATACATAACAGTTAACAAAATAATTCTAAGGTAACCGAGATAATCATTTTGTAAAATACTCCACAATCTCTCAATGATATTGTAAAAGATATCACTATTACCATTATGACCTTCGGGAAACCATAGCAAAAGCCTCCCCTCAACCCTGAATACTAATTGGATACATTGAGTCAAACTGAGTGAAACACAATTGGAAAATATTGTGGAGTTATTAATAAATACTGTCAGCGAAATAGTTTTTTCACATAAATTCTATACGAATAAAAATGTTTCGATAGTTATTCATCCAATTTGGGTTTTCAACCTGATAAATAAATATTTCGAAATTGAATATCGAAATATCCACCTTTCTCAACTACCTTCTGTTGAAATGAATCGAGTCCTAGGCATTTTGCTGTTCGGGTCGGACCTTTCTTACATCCTGTTGGATGAACGAGAATCATCTGCGAGACTAACCTCTGTGGGGTATTTTGAATAAATATATGTCGGAAATAATTCAATATCCAGCGTGGTATCAACCGGGAAAGTCGTTGTTGTCCGAATTCACCAGAACGTATTGAGTAGGTAGTTGGATGAATATTTCGAGATTTCATTTAGAAACATTTATTTTCTAGTTTTTTACCACTTTTATTTGTAACTTACGTTACTGCAGTTTCGTTATATATGAACACTTTCAAACTGATACAATAAACTGAAGATAATTGATAATATTGGCCCTCATAATTTCTATACACTACTGTAGGTAATAGATACTTGACTTAATTGAGTACCTGTATTTTGTGTGTGTGTTTTGTGACACTGTGGGTAGGCTAATTTGAAAACCGGTGAATAAAGAAGATGGATTTGATCATTCAGTATGTTACATCCGCAATGCTTATGCATTACCAAGGATTCCAAATAATTGAGTTTCCAGCCCCTGCTTGCATAGTGCAAAATTTCCGTATCATTTTTATTGAATTCAATAAAGTCTAATTAGAAACTTCCTCCCTCAGAAAAGGTATTAGACGACACGGTATTGAGTGGCATTTCCATTCAATCTCTTTGAATATGAAATATCCCGCAAACTATTTCAATGCCTGTTGCTGCCTAATATGGACAAACATCAAATAAAATTGTACATTCAACCACAGCTCAAACATGAGTTATGTTTCAGGTATTACTCGAACACTTCTAACCACAAGCCACCATTTGGCAACTGTTACAAATAGTACATTAACATATTCTCTTATATTCCGGTCTGGTTCTTCGAATTGTTAATTAACTGGCATAAATCACAATACATTTCATTCCTGTATTAAAATGCAAATATCCATCTAGAATTCTTTTAAATGTCAGCTTTCGTTATTTAGTATTCTTTTCAAAGAATAAGAAAGATGTTAATAAACTTTCCTTGAATATTACCCTCATATTCCGAAAACTTTAGTACATTCCCCATTCCGCAGTTTTTAAATTAAAGAGTCACATAACGTAAATGATGTCAGTAATGGGAATTGACAATGAAAAGTAATTCTCGTGGATAGTGAATTGAGAGAAATGAAAAGCAGTCAAACTGGAATCACGTTTCACGAACATGAATGCCCACTATTTATGATGTCGATTCCTGAAGCAGTCACAATCCAGGAAATAATATCAGAAATAAATATCATGAAATAAACCAGTAAAAAAGAAACAATGATGAGTTGAACTTAATTTTTTTCTATTTCATCATCAAATATAATATTAATTGATTTGAAATCCCTGAAAGAATCTTTAAAAAAATAACTGAAAAGATTAACCAAAAAATAACAATTTTATTAAACAAAAAACTAAAATTATAATAAATAATTTTCAGCTTGTATTTATATTTCAATTTTTTTTGGTTGCTGCTTGTATGTTATTTCTTTGTAATTTCAGTTTTTTGTTTATTAAAATTGTTATTTTTTGGTTGATCTTTTTAATTATTTTTATATTATTATTATTTTTATTATTTCTTTAAAGATTCTTTTCAGGGATTCCAAATCAATATATATCATGACAAATAGATGCAAGGTACAAAGTTTTCTATAAAATAAAATAAACAGTAAAAATTTGTAATGAGTTTACAGGGTACATTATAACATATTAACAAATTAAGTGTGGAGTTTCGGCGAGCATCTTCTTTGCGTCAAAAGTGTGTCCAAGCTCATGTTCTAAATATTCTAAAGTGGAAAAAAACGGTTTTTTTATATATTTTTCTATAACTTTTTTGAAACAAAACATATTAATATTTTTAATATTGGCAGGAAGTGCATTATACAATTCAAAATTATATATATATATATATATATATATATATATATATATATATATATATATATATATACATACATAAAAAAATAAAAAAAATTACAGGAAAAAAGTATCAAAAATAAATTATATGAGTTATAAAAATACAAAATTGAAAGCAAAAAGCACGCAAAAAAAGACTCAAATTTGACCGATTTTGAGGAAGGTGCCTTTGAAAAATTTCAAAAATTTTACTAGGTTTCATAGAATTTTTGTAATGGGCTGAATTTTTTTCAAAATTTGTGCAATTTTTTTTTTGCAAAATATGTTAAATTAAAAAAAATTATCAGAAATTTTGAATCTATTAAAAAAAAATTTATTTGAAATATTTTCGAGGTTAAAATATAGTTATAAAATAGGATTTTGGGGGGAAATTCTATCAAAAAAGATAGATGAAAGTGTTAGTGACTATTTGATTGTTGAATGGATAGAATTTTTTGGGAAATTTCTATTTAAAATGGGGATAATTGAGAGGCATTACTGAAGTTTATATATATATATATATATATATATATATATATATATATATATATATATATATACAGTAGAATGGAATAACGGGGTCTCTCAGTCAAAAAATCAAAAATCAAAAACTTTGCTTTACTTTGCCAAGCTTTCGCTTCTAGTGGGAAGCTTCTTCAGGGTAGTAAAAATGAGTAAAAAACAATCAATTGAACATATAAATCGACGAAAAAAGTCAAACATTAATGGAGTTTTTTGGTTTGACAAATGTTATACCTTCACATAGATTTATTCTAAATTGAATTAGAATTAAATACTTTAAAACAGATTGCTGTCAACAATGGTTATCAACCATCCATTATTCACAAATTAATTAGTAAATTTAAACTCAGATCAAATAGAAGATTGGCCTTCAACTCTACCACCTTAGTTAATTCACCTTCTGTGAGATATTTTTCTTTACCTTATTTTGATCAAAATATGTGTACTGTTATTTCCAAATTTATAGAAAATACCATACCTGGTACAAAAATTTCTTTTAAATCTCAAAACAACTTAAGTAACTTTTTAGTAAATTCTAAAGACAAAATCAACAAATTAAACAGAAGTGGAGTCTACAAGCTTGATTGTTCTGATTGTTCGGCATCTTACATTGGTAGAACCTGTAGACCTCTTTTCACTCGTGTTAATGAACATATAGAAAAACCTGACAAATCTGCTTTTGGCCACCACATAAAATTTCACAATCACAACTTTAGTCCCAATAGAAATTCCAAAATATTACATAAAATAGATAATAAAAATTTCCTTAGACTTGACTTGTTTGAAGAGTTGGAGATTTCCAAAGAACTTTCCAACAATGATCATTGTTTGAATACTCAAGTAAACTTAAACAGAGATTTCCTTCCCCTTCATAAGAGGATTATGAATTATTAATTAATCACAGTTTATTAATATCACTCGAGAAAGTGGCAAACCATAGACACATGTTTCGAGCTTTTGGACCATCATCAGTATGGTGCAGCCAAGTGTAAGGATGGGCAACACTTGGTTACCAAAAGATAGAAATACAAATGCACGGAGCCACCAGCAGGAGCCAACCGCACATTTGTGGTTTCAGTTGATAGATCTTGTGTTTACAAGAAAACTATCAAAATCACCACGGAGGCAGCTATAGCTACCTGCGTGACATCCGGGTCCAGGAAATTATACGAATATGAAAGTTATTGAGTGTCTTGATATAGAAACAGAAGTTAATATCGGACATAGCACTCAAGAAAGTGGCAAACCATAGACACGTGTTTCGGGCTTTTGGCCCATCATCAGTATGGTGCTGGTGGCTCCGTGCATTTGTATTTCTATCTTTTGGTAACCAAGTGTTGCCCATCCTTACACTTGGCTGCTCCATACTGATGGTCTATGGTTTGCCACTTTCTTGAGTGCTATGTCCGATATACCATACTGATGATGGGCCAAAAGCCCGAAACACGTGTCTATGGTTTCCGATATTAACTTCTGTTTATATATATATATATATATATATATATATATATATATATATATATATATATATATATATATATATATATATATATATATATATATATATGAAATCTAGAAAGGTTAATGCAGTCAAGCTGCTGGAAAATAATTCCATGAAAATCAAAAAATAAATAGATAAGTACTCTTTGATCATTCCCATATTGATTTCAATTTAAGAGCGAAACATAAGTGGAACCACCTATTGGTGTGACACCCAAGTCAACAGCTGAAACAGCTGTATACCGGTGGCTCTTAAATTGAAATCAATATGGGAATGATCAAAGAGTACTTATCTATTTATAATATATATATATATATATATATATATGAAATCTGAAGTTTTACGGATAGGAATATGGTGAACTGGTTGTCCGGGTATTTGATCCGTGTATGTGATATTATCTCTAATTTCACCGACGTTTCGACAAAATCTCATTTGTCATTATCTAGGTGTGCTGTTACGTGTTCAGAAGTTTTGTTGACTTTGCTCAACTCACTTCTTACTATACTGGTAAAACGGTATTCGTTACGTGTTCAGATATAGAGTGTCCATAAACTCTCTACTACCTACTACTCAAATGTTGTTGAGTTTTACCTGTGTTCTTCTTCTTCTTTACTCATAAACTCCCCGACTATTGTCGGGGAGTTTATGAGTTTTTTTCGTTGTGTACACATTGAATCAAGGTCAGGTAGAATCGCACGACTTTTGCGATCGCCGATTGGCTGAAAGTGGCGCGGAAGAGAGCTCGTTTATTTAGCATAAATATACGAAGTTCCGAGCCACGATAGTTAGTCGAAGTCTGAACATCGAGCGAGTAGCAGTCATCTTAAAAATCCGAAGATTTTTCGAAAGTTTGACGCTGCGGTTGGGATTTATTAAATGAATTCGAGTCTCTGGTTCTTTTCAGAACTTAATAGAGACAAAGCACAGTACAGGAGTCTTTAGGGATCTGCGGTTATCATCATCTAGGACCAATTGAGATTAAATCAGAGCAGACCAGTGGCTGGACATTTATTCGAGGAATTCTAGGATTGTGGTAACTCTGGAATTTAACAGAGCTTATACTGGAGCAGATTACTGGTTGGATAATTCATTGAAGTGTTTAATCATACCTTACGTTTGTCCAGGTTCCTTTTGGCACTCCGCCAGAGGAAAGCAGCCCAAATTCTGCAAAGGAAGAGCAGGTCCCTAGTAAAGTTGCCCGGTCTCTCTCCACCCGATCACCTTGCGGTGTTTAATGATCGAGGTGTTTCGAGATTAAACTCGGGAGGGTCAAGACATCGTTAGTTACGTCCTTCGGGCGAACGAATCAACCTATCCGTTGGGACCTTCCAGGATTACGATACCTTTCTACCTTATCCTACGAGCGGCCCTCATCCTAGGGTGCTGTTCAACCTTTAGGCTCATTGTTCCTAAATCACTAGCTCAGTTCACCCTGTAGGCCTTGGATTGGAAAGTAGCTCTCGCGATCCAAGGGTGACCTTAAAAATATTAGATTTCCGTGAATCCTTCCCTCTGACTATTTCCTCGTCAGAGTCATTTCAGTGAAACTTTGAAATCGAAATGCCGACTAGGGCAAAACACGCGCGAGCGCAACTTGCAGAAAATACATTAGTGCCAAATCGCGAGACCACAATTTTCGGTCAAACAAATTTCTTGTCAGACATTTTTAGCCGCCTGAGTGCAACGCCGACGAACCGACAAGGAACCCACCCCCCTGGAATCTGGTTTCACAGGAAACAGCATTCCGAGAACTCCGGTAGGATCAGCCAGTCTGAGGTTAGGTTCTACTCAGCGTATTCTTTCTACGAACGAAGACATCAGTATCTGTCCCTTGGTCGCAGAGCGTCAAACCCTATGCATTAATAGTTTTTCAGCAAGCCGAATAATTCGAGAATTCGACAAGTCACAAAGGACAAAGCTGTCCTCAAACCGCGATAAAACAACGCGAAATAGCATGCTTGAATTGAATCGCATTAGGGAAAATAAAACCTCGGCGATGAGAAGAATTGATTTACTACATGCAGAAGTGGAACGTCAGGCGACGACTTTATGAGAGACTGGACATCATCCCCGAAGAGATGCACCAGCCAGACCGCAAAGCAAACCCCAATTAAGGCTTCGCGCGATGTTATCAATGCGAGTACGATCTCCTATGGTGAGATCGGCTCCGAAATCAAGAAAATCGCAATTTTGTTCCCAACCGGAACAAAATGTAGAAATCAAGGATTTTTGCCGACGGCGACAACCGGAAGGATTTTTCCCTCCGAAACCGATAGATCTGCCTGAATGCGAGCCAGTGAGGCACACTATGGAGGAGTTACCCACTTATGTGGTACCCCGATTCCAAGAATACACAGGGTGTACAGTCATCCTATGGAAACTGTCATGCTATCATGGACAGGACTTTCGAAACAGCGAATGTTTCAAAAGAAGAACCACCGGACAGCACTTTCGAAACAAGGAAAATTTTGAAAGGCGCGGTGGAGGATAGCGTTTCCAAAGCAAAGAAGGCTTTGGAGATGCTGGCAATATGGAATTGAGCGACGAAGCACAGGTCGTCCGACGCCAGGCGTCGCGATGCCCCCAGGGAGGAGCACTTAGCGATCCCTGGGAAGAGAAAGGTGCGTTGCGCACAGGAGCGCCTCGTACACTGTTCGAGCCGGATACTGACGACCTAGCGGAAGCGCTAGGGGGTGGTGGAATGCCAGGGAGTCACCCTGAAGCCAAGAGAGGCTTGGGGGTAGCCTCATGGCGGGCTCAGTACCTTCATAATGAGCTTCAATTCCCAGAAGAGCTATCTGAAGCAAACCAACCTCCCGTCGTACCCAGACAGGAACTGAGCCCTTAAATCCCTGGGGCTCAGGTCTGGGAGGCCAGCTGGCCGTTACGGCGAAGGGTAAATGCGTTCGATGGGGGTGGAGTCGCGAAACACGCCCCCTACAGAGAACCCGTATACCTCGATGAAGGACACCAATCAGGATAGGACAAAGTGCGAATAGCAGGTAGGCGGAGCATACGCGCGCGCGCCACAAACGGATAAACATAGAGCATTTTGCATGTTGCGGATAGTCTGGCTCTGACCTTAGTAGAGCACGCTTCGAGAAAGCATTGATGACAAAGCTAGTAAATGATATTAGAAAGATTGGACGTTGGTTCAGAAATTTTAGAAGTTGTAAAAGAAGTCTACGGCTGCGAATTTCTTCATACTGAGACTAGGGAAGTAAAAACAAACACCCCAAATTACTTCCCTAAGTGGATTCGTTGAAATCAAAAATTCAATGGAACTCACAGACAGAATCTCAACGAAAAAAGTCAGCCCGAACACTAAACCATTCTCATTCGGCATAAAAAACATGTACTCCAACATACCAGTCAACGAAAGTATAAACATCATATATATCATATCATCATATATATATATATATATAAATATATATATATATATATATATATATATGTATATATATATATATATATATATATATATATATATATATATATATATATATATATATATATATATATATATATATATACATATATATATATATATATATATATATATATATATATATATATATATATATATATATGTATATATATATATATATATAAATATATATATATATATATATATATATATATATATATATATATTGTATATATATATATATATATATATATATATATATATATATATATATATATATATATATATATATATATATATATATAATTGATAGTGTAACGACCGTATGTATGTATAGAATAGTAGTTTTTCGGGGATTCGGTCTGATTAGAATAAATATTTACTCTTTTTAGCTGCCCGAGCTTTCGCTAATGTTTATTAGCTTTATCGAGGGCTGTAATATAAAAAGGACATGATAAATATATATATATATATAAAACATAATAACGGATAAAACAGAATACCTGTGCTATTTGAGAATATTCAATTTGAAAATTTCAATTTTGAAAGAAGTCTTCAACATCAAAATGACAACTTTTTGACATTGAATAATGTGAAATAGTTTTTCAAATTTTTATTATCGTTCATTATGGGGATTTATACTGTGTTTCTATTACAGGATGTATTCTATTATAGATATATAATATATATATATATATATATATATATATATATATATATATATATATATATATATATATAAATTGGATAATGTTAGCGACTGGAGAAATGTATGGTAAAATGGATTAACAGGGTCTCTCAGTCAAAACTTCTTCTCTGAAGAAGCTTTCCATTAGAAGCGAAAGCTTGGCAAAGTAAAGCAGAGTTTGATTTTTGATTTTTTGACTGAGAGACCCTGTTAATCCATTTTACCATATATATATATATATATATATATATATATATATTATATATATATATATATATATATATATATATATATATTGTCTTCAAAAGTGCATTTCTAGATAGAATTCAACAAAAAGTTACTTGAAAAAGTTGTGTCTACGGCAATTTTATATCCAAATGCCAAATTTTATGCAACTAGGATAAAGTTAACGTTTTTCTTATTTTTGACAGATATCCCCTTTATTTTAAAACACAAGTTCGATTAATTGTCATCAATTCATGTATACATAACAATCTCATCATGGAGTTCAACTTTCTGATAAATTTTTACTCACACAGACATTTTTAGAGAGAAATTAAAAATGTGCTATAAATATTTTAACATGACTGGTGGCAAAGTTTCAATCACTTGGCTATTTTCTTAAACAAACGTCAGTACCTTCAATTTTGAAAAAGCAGACACAACTCAAAAATTGCAATAATTATTAATATTTAAAATACTTGAGTTGAAATTACATTAAAATTTTAATATTCAGTATTTACAGATTATTTATTAACATTAACTAGGGCGGTAAGGATGCTTAATCACGTTCAATAAAATTTTTAAGTAGGTCTCGACAAACAAAATGCATGCTATTGTAGTGTTAAGTTGTTGATTTACTTGTCAAATTTTTAACAGTTATTGTTGCAATAATGTTGTCTCTTCAGGAAAGAATAGAAATAGTTTTAATATATGGTGAGAATACACCATACCGGCAAGTAGCTAACATTTTTAATGAACGGCATCCAGGAGAAAATATTCACTATTGTGTCAAGGATAATGTCGAAATCAAGAGAAGCAGGATCCGTAGCAAATCAATTTAAGAAAAAGCACACTCCAAGTAAATATGATGAGGAGGCCCAACTTAACATTTGTTTAAAAAGTTATTGAACACGTGCAAACGAGCAAAACCGATATTATAAAAAATACCTTTTGCAAGAGAGAGGGTGTTAGAATAATTTTATTGAAGAATAAATTTTGGCCTTACAAGCCAAAATGTATTAACACATTAAAAGAATGAGATTTTGATGTCCGTTTGTTTTCAAACCTGTTACCCGTCTCGAATTCATTTCAACAATTGTAGATACCATAAATATAACGCATTTCTCACATAATTCACAGGAATTCTTCATTCTTCTCATAATTCATGTATCACGAAACTAAGAAATATCCATCAACTTCCTTCAGTTTTGAGATACTCATCACAAATTGTTATAAATAATGTAGAAACGTTTAATAAGAGTGAAATTGTGCATTAATCACAAGATTAACAAAATCATTTACCGAATAACACGAACTCCATAAAACAAAATCTCCCAAATTTTTTTCAATTCTCTATCACTCGTCGCGAATTCACTTCAACAATTGTAGGAACCATAAATATTACACAGATTTCTCACATAATTCATAGGAATTCTTCAGTTCTTCTCATAATTCATGTATCACGAAACTAAGAAATATCCATCAACTTCCTTCAGTTTAGAGATGATCATCTCAAATTGTTACCAATAATGTAGAAACGTTCGAAAAGAGTGAAAATGTGCATTTCTCACAAGATCTACAAAATGATTCAACTCAAATAAAACAAAATTTCCCAATTTTTTTTCAATTCTCTGTTATTCGTTTCGAATTCATTTCAACAATTGTAGAAACTCATAAATATACCACACATTTCTCACACAATTCACAGGAAATCTTCAATTCTTCTCATAATTCATGTATCACGAAACTAAGAAATATCCATCAACTTCCTTCAGCTTTGAGATACTCATCACAAATTGTTACAAATTATGTAGAAACGTTTAATAAGAGGGAAATTGTGCTATTATCAAAAGATTAACAAAATCATTTACCGAATAACACAAACTCAATAAAACAAAATTTCCCAAATTTTTTTCAATTCTCTATCACTCGTCGCGAATTCACTTCAACAATTGTAGAAACCATAAATATTACACAGATTTCTCACATAATTCATAGGAATTCTTCAGTTCTTCTCATAATTCATGTATCACGAAACTAAGAAATATCATTCAACTTCCTTCAGTTTGGAGATGATCATCTCAAATTGTTACCAATAATGTAGAAACGTTCAAAAAAAGTGAAAATGTGCATTTCTCACAAGATCTACAAAATGATTCAACTCAAATAAAACAAAATTTCCCAATTTTTTTCAATTTTCTGTTATTCGTTTCGAATTCATTTCAACAATTGTAGAAACTCATAAATATACCACACATTTCTCACACAATTCACAGGAAATCTTCAATTATTCTCATAATTCATGTATCACGAAACTAAGAAATATCCATCAACTTCCTTCAGCTTTGAGATACTCATCACAAATTGTTACAAATAATGTAGAAACGGTAAACAAGAGTTAATTTCTCACAAGATTAACAAAATCCTTCACCGAATAACACAAACTCAATAAAACAAAATTTTCCCAAATTTTTCTCAATTCTCTGTTACTCGTCTCGAATTCATTTCAACATTTGTAGAAACTCATAATAATCACACTTTTCTCACATAATTCAGACGAATTTTTCAATTCTTCTCATTATTCACGCAACACAAAACAAGAATTTCCACCAACTCCCTTCAGCTTTGAGATACTCATCTCAAATTGTTACGAATCACAACACAACAAAGTTTTTGTTTCGGGGTTGAAATTAGATGATTTTAATGTATTTCCACGTGTTAAAACCGAAAGTGACCATAAAAATTATATATTAGCTCTTGTTTTCAAGATATAGTATCATTATATTATATATATATATATATATATATATATATATATATATATATATATATATATATATATATATATATATATATATATATGTATATTGAGTTTTCAACAAATGAAATATTTCATCACCAACAGTTGGTACACATGTTTGTTTACATAACACCCCTCTCATCAGCTGTTCTTAAGTAGTAAACATAACCTATGTGAGTTTGTCAATTGTACGCACGTGGTTGCTATTGAAATTATCGTGTGAAGTTGATTTTTAAATTAATTTAAGTGCTGATCTGAAATGCCTAGAAAGTGTGTGAATTCTGTCGATAGCTTTTGCTATATATGTGGTGAAATAACATTCAAGGCTCAGAAACGTAAAATGACACCTATCGTTAAGACAGCCTATGAACATTATTTTGGTGTGAAAGTTGGGGACCAAGATAAATCATGGGCTCATATATGTTGTAATTCTTGTTCCGTCATATTGCGAGAGTGGCTGAAAAATAAAAACTGGGCAATGGCTTTTGCAGTACCTATGGTTTGGCGTGAGCCTACCAATCATACAGACGACTGTTATTTCTGCTTAACTCCTCCCATTAAGCAAGGTTTATCTATGAAGAAAAGAGGAACGGTTAAATACCCTAATCTCCCATCTGCTCTTCGGCCTGTACCACACTCAGACAATTTGCCAGTCCCTTCTCCACCCCAAAACTATGAAACTTTAGAGGAAGGTGATGAAGACTGTTTAGAAGGAGCAACCCATCCTTCTACATCCTATGACCCTGATTTTGAGGTAAGCGATAGGTCTAGTGATCCGCACAGAATTAGTCAAGCAGAGTTGAGTGACCTTATAAGAGATCTTCGCTTGTCTAAGGAAAAGGCTGAGCTGTTAGGGTCAAGACTACAACAGTGGAATCTTCTAAAACATGATGTGAAAATGTGAAAACAGTACAGACAGCGTCAAAAAGATTTGCTTCCTTTTTTTGAGAAAAAAGAAAAACTCGTAGTTTGTTCTGAGGTTAATGGTTTGATGGACTGCTTGAATTTGGATCACACTCCATCTGAATGGAGACTGTTTATAGACTCTTCAAAATTAAGCTTAAAAGCTGTACTTCTGCATAATGGAAATCAGCTACCCTCTATTCCTATAGGTCATGCAGTTCACATGAAGGAAACGTATATAAATATGAAAACACTTCTCAATCAATCAAATATGAACAACACAAGTGGCACATCTGTGGTGATCTGAAAGTCATTGCTATACTCCTAGGAATGCAATTAGGGTTCACCAAGTACTGTTGTTTTTTGTGTCTGTGGGACAGTCGGGATAGAAAATCTCACTATAAAAAATGAACTGGCCTACACGAGACCTAAACCCTAATGAGAAAAATGTAGTTTACGAGCCTCTTGTAGATCCTAAGGATGTTCTCCTTCCCCCATTACATATTAAGTTGGGACTAATGAAAAACTTTGTGAAGGCCATGGACCAGGAAGGACAAGCTTTTAAGTACTTGAGAGCAAAGTTTCCAGGTTGAGTGATGCTAAAGTCAAGGAAGGCATCTTTATTGGGCCTCAAATCCGTGAAATCGTAAATGATCCTGCTTTTGACATGATTTTAACAGGAAATGAAAAAAGAGCCTGGGAAGCCTTTAAGGGGGTTGTACATGGGTTTTTAGGTAACAAAAGAGATGATAACTCCACAGCATTGGTTAAAGAGCTTCTTCAAGCTTACCACCAACTTGGATGCAACATGTCCTTAAAAATTCATTTTCTTCACTCTCATCTTAATTTCTTCCACAAAACTGTGGAGCTGTGAGTGACGAACATGGAGAAAGATTCCATCAAGACATTGCCTTAATGGAACAGAGATATCAGGGCCGTTGGAATGAAGCAATGCTTGCAGACTACTGCTGGTCTGTGTGTAGGGATGCTCCAGAAGTGTTTTATAAAAGACAAGCTAAACGACAGCGATCTTACAATGAATCGGATGGACTCAATTGAAATTTGGTGGTACAAACTTCTTTTATTTGTCAAATCACTAAGAATAATGTTTTTTTTATTAATTTTGTACTTAAAATATTCTAAAAGAAACATAACAATATTGTTTTATGTACTTTCACTTTTCACGTATAGTATAACTACTCTTTAAGATTAAGTACTGTGTATCTCAAAAACCAGAGCTAATAAAAATTTTTCATTGTTATTTTCGTTTTTATCACCCCAAAATTAGTAGAAATTGACTAATTTAGTGTAGGAAACATTCAAAAAATATTTTTTTATTGTGTTGTGATGTATAAACGTCAATCAAGAGTAAAATTGTGCATTTCTCACAAGATTAACAAAATCATTCACCGAATAACACAAACTCGAATATAACAGAATTTCACATTTTGTTTTCAATTCTGTTACTCGTCTCGAATTCATTTCAACAATTGTAGAAACCATAAATATAACGCACATTTCTCACATAATTCACAGGAATTCTTCATTCTTCTCATAATTCATGTATCACGAAACTAAGAAATATACATCAACTTCCTTCAGTTTTTGAGATACTCATCACAAATTCTCTGTTACTCGTCTCGAATTCATTTCAACAATTGTAGAAACTCATAAATAATCACACATTTCTCACAAAATTCACAGGAATTCTTCAATTCTTCTCTCATAATTCATGTATCACAATATCAATATATATCCATCAACTTCCTTCAGATTTGGGATACTCATCATAAATTGTTACAAATAATGTAGAAACGTTAAACGAAAGTGAATTTCTCACAAGATTAACAAAATCATTCACCGAATAACAAACTCAATAAAACAAAATTTCTCAATTTTTTTTCTATTCTCTGTTACTCATCTCGAATTCATTTCAACAATTGTTGAAACTCATAAATATATCACACATTTCTCACATAATTCAGACGAATTTCTTTATTCTACTCATTATTCACGCAACACAAAATAGGAATTTCCACCAACTTCCTTCAGTTTGAGATTCTCATCATGAATTGTTACAAATTATGTAGAAACATTTAACAAGAGTGAAATTGTGCATTTCTCACAAGTTTAACAAAATCATTCACCGAATAACACAAACTCGAATAAAACAGAATTTCACAAAGTTATACAACCTACTCGTTATAGGAGTGTTTACTCCTATACAACGTTTCTTCAAAATTTGTAACAATTTGAGATGGATATTTCAAAATTTGTGAAATTTCGTAAGTTCGGTGTGTGATTTATGTGAGGAATAAATGAAATTATGTGAATTTTGTTAGGAATACGTGATTAATATCTGAGTTTCACACAGTTTCCGGAATGAATTCGAGATTACTATCAAGGAATTGAAAAAAAAAATTGGAAAATGTTCGTTGTTTGTTATTTGAGTTCTGGGTTATTCAGTGAAATATTTGGTCAATAATGCACAATTTGTGTGAATTATGTCAGAAATACGAGATTTACTTATGTGTTTCTATAATATTGAGAATAAATTCGAGTAGACTCATTAGACAAATTTGGAATTTTTTTTGTTATTGTGTCATTAGAATCTGGGTTATGCGGTAATAATATTACACTCCTATACAACGTACCTTCAATATTTATAACAATTTGAGATGGATATTTCAAAGGAAATTTGTGAAATTTTGTAAGTTCAGTATGTGATTTATGTGAGAAATAAATGAAATTGTGTCAAGTTTGTGAGAAATACGTGATTTATATCAGAGTTTCTCACAGTTTCCGGTATGAATTCGAGATAACTATCTAGAAATTTTTTAAAAAATGTTTTTTTTTTATTGTTTTATATTTGAGTTCTGGGTTATTCAGTGAGAAATTTGGTTAATTATGCACAATTTGTGTGAAGTATGCCACGAATACGTGATCTACTAATGTGTTTCTAAAAATATTGAGAATAAATTCGAGTAGACTCATTAGATAAATTTGGATTTTTTTTTGTTATTATGTCATTTGAATCTGGGTTATGCGGTAATTATATTATTAATAATGTGAGAAATGCACAATTTCATTCCTATACAACGTTCCTTCAATATTTGTAACAATTTCAGATGAATATTTCAAAGGAAATTAGTAAAATTTCGTGAGTTCCATGTGTGATTTATGTGTGAAATGAATGAAATTGTGTCAATTTTGTGAGAAATACGTGATTTATGTCAGAGTTTCTCACGGTTTTCGGTATGAATTCGAGATGACTATCAAGGATTTTTTTTTAAATGGAAAATTTTTCATTGTTTGTCATTTGAGTTGTGGTTATTAAGTGAAAAATTCGGTCAATAATGCACAATTTGTGTGTATCATGTCAGAAATACGAGATTAACTTATGTGATTCTACAATATTGAGAATAAATTCGAGTAGACTCATTAGATGAATTTGGAATTTTTTTTGTTATTGTGTCATTTGAATCTGGGATATGCTCATATGATATTGTTGATGATGTGAGAAGTGCACAATTCCATTCCTATACAACGTTTCTTCAATATTTGTAACAATTTGAGATGAATATTTCAAAGGTAATTTGTGAAATTTCGTAAGTTCGGTGTGTAATTTATGTGAGAAATAAATGAAATTGTGTGAATTTTGTGAGAAAAACGTGATTAATATCTGAGTTTCACACAGTTTTGGAGTGAATTCGAATTTACTATCAACAAATTAACAAAAAAATGGGAAAATTTTCATTGTTTGTTATTTGAGTTCTGGGTTATACAGTGAAAAATTTGGTTAATAATGCAATATTTGTGTGAATTATGCCAGGAATACGTGATCTACTTATATGTTTCTACAATATTGAGAATAAATTCGAGTAGACTCATTAGATAAATTTGGATTTTTTTTTTGATATTCTGTTATTTGAATCTCGGTTATGCGGTAATAATATTGCTAATGATGTGAGAAATGCACAATTTCACTCCTATTCAACGTTCCTTCAATATCTGTATCAATTTGAGATGGATATTTCAAAGGAAATTTGTGAAATTTCGAAAGTTCGGTGTGTGATTTATGTGAGAAATGAATGAAATTGTGTGAATTTTGTGAGAAATACGTGATTAATATCTGAGTTTTCGGTATGTATTTGAGATAACTATCAAGGAATTAAAAGAAAATGAGAAATTATTCGTTGTTATTTGAGTTCTGGGTTATTCAGTGGAAAATTTGGTTAATAATGCACAATTTGTGTGAATTATGTCAGAAATACGTGATTCACTTATGAGAATAAATTCGAGTAGACACATTACATGAATTTGGAATTTTTTTTGTTATTGTGTTATTTGAATCTGGGTTATGCGGCAATAATATTGTTGATAATGTGAGAAATGGACAATTTCACTTTTATACAACGTTCTTTCGATATTTGTAACAATTCGAGATGGATATTTCAAAGAAATTTGTTAAATTTCGTAAGTTCGGTCTGTGATTTATGTGAGAAATAAATGAAATTTTGTGAATAATACCCAATTATTATCTGAGTTTCACAAAGTTTTCGAAATGAATTCGAAATTACTATCAAGGAATTTTTTCAAAAAATGGAAAATTTTTCATTGTTTGTTATTTGAGTTCTGGGTTATTCAGTGAAAAATTTGGTCAATAATGCACAATTTGTGTGAATTATGTCAGAAATACGAGATTAAGTAATGTGTATCTACAATATTGAGAATAAATTCGAGTAGACTCATTAGATAAATTTGGATATTTTTTTGTTATTGTGTCATGAGAATCTGGGTTATACGGCATTAATATTGCTAATAATGTGAGAAATGCACAATTTCACTCCTATACAACGTTCCTTCAATATTTGTAACGATTTGAGATGGATATTTCAAAGGGAATTTGTAAATTTTCGTAAGTTCGGTCTGTGATTTATGTGACAAATGAATGAAATTGTGTGAGTTTTGTGAGATAAACCTGATTATTATCAGAGTTTCTCAAAGTTTTCGGAATGAATTCGAGATTACCATCGAGGAATTAAAAAAATGGGAAATTTTTCGATGTTTGTTATTTGAGTTCTGGGTTATTCAGTGACTAATTCGGGTAATAATGCACAATTTGTGTGAATTATGCCAAGGAATACGTGATCTACTTATGTGTTCCTACAATATTGAGCATAATTTCGAGTAGACTCATTAGATGAATTTGGAATTTTTTTTGTTATTGTGTCATTTGAATCTGGGTTATGCGCTGATAATATTGCTGATAATGTGAGAAATGCACATTTCCACAACGTTCCTTCAATATTTGTAACAATTTGACTTGGATATTTCAAAGGAAATTTGTAAAATTTCGTAAGTTCGGTCTGTGATTTATGTGAGAAGTAAATGAAATTTTGTGAATTTCGTGAGAAATACCTGATACTATCAGAATTTCACACAGTTTACGAAATGAATTCGAGATAACTATCAAGGAATTAAAAACAAATAGGAAATTTTTCGTTGTTTGTTATTTGAGTTCTGGGTTATTCAGTGAAAAATTTGGTTATTAATGTACAATTTGTGGGAATTATGTCAGTAATACGAGATTTACTCATGTGATTCTACGATATTGAGAATGAATTCGAGTAGACTCATTAGATAAATTTGAAATTTTTTTTGTTATTGTGTCATTTGAATCTGGGTTATGCGGTAATAATATTGCTAACAATGTGAGAAATGCACAATTTCATTCCTATACAACGTTCCTTCAATATTTGTAACAGTTTGAGATGGATATTTCAAAGGAAATTTGTAAAATTTCGTAAGTTCGATCAGATTTATGTGAGAAATAAATGAAATTGTGTCAATTGTGATTTATACCAGAGTTTCTCACAGTTTTCGATATGAATTCGAAATAATTATCAAGGAATTTTAAAGAAATTGAAAATTTTTCGTTGTTTGTTATTTGAATTCTGGGTTATTCAGTGAAAAATTCGGTTAATAATGCACAATTTGTGGGAATTATGTCAGTACTACGTGATTTACTCATGTGTTTCTACAATATTGAGAATGAATACGAGTAGACTCATTAGATAAATTTGAAATTTTTTTTGTTATTGTGTCATTTGAATCTGGGTTATGCGGTAATAATATTGCTAATAATGTGAGAAATGCACAATTTCACTCCCATTCAACGTTCCTTCAATATTTGTAACAATTTGAGATGGATATTTCAAAGGAAATTTGTAAAATTTCGTAAGTTCGGTCTGTGATTTATGTGGGAAATAAATGAAATTGTGTGAATTTTGTGGGAAATACCAGATTATCATCTGAATTTCACACAGTTTACGAAATGAATCCGAGATAACTATCAAGGAATTTTTAAAAAAATGGGAAATTTTTCGTTGTTTGTTATTTGAGTTCTGGGTTATTCAGTGAAAAATTTGGTTTTTAATGCACAAATTGTGGGATTTATGTCAGTAATACGAGATTTACCCATGTGATTCTACAATATTGAGAATGAATTCGAGTAGACTCATTAGATAAATTTGAAATTTTTTTTGTTATTGTGTCATTTGAATCTGGGTTATGCGGTAATAATATTGCTAATAATGTGAGAAATGCACAATTTCATTCCTATACAACGTTCCTTCAATATTTGTAACAATTTGAGATGGATATTTCAAAGGAAATTTGTAAAATTTCGTAAGTTCGGTCTGTGATTTATGTGAGAAATAAATGAAATCGTGTGAATTTTGTGGGAAATACCAGATTATCATCTGAATTTCACACAGTTTACGAAATGAATTCGAGATAACTATCAAGGAATTTTAAAAAAAATGGGAAATTTTTCGTTGTTTGTTATTTGAGTTCTGGGTTATTCAGTGAAAAATTTGTTAAATGATGCATAATTTGTGGTAATTATGTCAGAAATACGAGATTCACTCATGTGTTTCTACAATATTGATAATTAATTCGAGTAGACTCATTAGATGAATTTGGAATTTTCTTTGTTATTGTGTCATTTGAATCTGGGTTTTGCGGTAATAATATTGTTAATAATGTGATAAATGCACAATTTCATTCCTATACAACGTTTCTTCAATATTTGTAACAATTTGAGATGAATATTTCAAAGGAAATTAGTGAAATTTCGTAAGTTCGGCCAGATTCATGTGAGAAATAAATGAAATTGTGTCAATTGTGATTTATACCAGAGTTTCTCACAGTTTTCGATATGAATTCGAAATAATTATCAAGGAATTTTAAAGAAATTGAAAATTTTTCGTTGTTTGTTATTTGAATTCTGGGTTATTCAGTGAAAAATTCGGTTAATAATGCACAATTTGTGGGAATTATGTCAGAAGTACGAGATTTACTCATGTGTTTCTACAATATTGAGAATAAATTCGAGTACTCATTAAATAAATTTGGAATTTTTTTGTTATTGTGTCATTTGAATCTGGGTTATGCGGTAATAATATTGCTAATAATGTGAGAAATGGACAATTTAACTCCTATACAACGTTCCTTCAATATTTGTAACAATTTTAGATGGATATTTCAAAAGAAATTTGTAAAATTTCGTAAGTTCGGTGTGTTATTTATGTGAGAAATTAATGAAATTGTGTGAATTTTGTGAGAAATACGTGATTAATATCTTAGTTTCACACAGTTTTCGAGATGAATTCGAGATAACAATCAAGGAATTTAAAAAAAAAATTGGGAAATTTTTCGTTGTTTGTTATTTGAGTTCTGGGTTATTCAGTGAAAAGGTTTGTTGATAATGCACAATTTGTGTGAGTTGTCAGAAGTACGAGATTAACTTATGTGTTTCTACAATATTGAGAATAAATTCGAGTAGACTCATTAGATAAATTTGGAATTTTTTTGTTTTTGTGTCACTTGAATCTGGGTAATACGGTGATAATATTGCTAATAATGTGAGAAATGGAAAATTTAACTCCTATACAACGTTCCTTCAATATTTGTATCAATTTGAGATGGATATTTCAAAGGAAATTTGTGAAATTTCGTGAGTTCGGTCTGTCATTTATGTGAGAAATAAATGAAATTGTGTGAATTTCGTGAGAAATACGTGATCAATATCATAGTTCCACACAGTTTTCGAAATGAATTCGAGATAACAATCAAGGAATTAAAAAAAAAATTGGAAATTTTTCGTTGTTTGTTATTTGAGTTCTGGGTTATTCAGTGAAAAGGTTGGTTGATAATGCACAATTTGTGTGAGTTATGTCAGGAGTACGAGATTCACTTATGTGTTTCTACAATATAGAGAATAAATTCGAGAAGACTCATTAGATAAATTTGAATTTTTTTTTGTTATTGTGTCATTTGAATCTGGGTTATGCGGTAATAATATTGCTAATAATGTGAGAAATGGACAATTCAACTCCTATATAACGTTCTTTCAATATTTGTAACAATTTGAGATGGATATTTCAAAAGAAATTTGTGAAATTTCGAAAGTTCGGTGTCTTATCAATGTGAGAAATGAATGAAATTGTGTGAATTTTGTGAGAAATACGTGATCAATATCATAGTTCCACACAGTTTTCGAAATGAATTCGAGATAACAAACAAGGAATTGAAAAAAAATTGAAAATTTTTCGTTGTTTGTTATTTGAGGTCTGGGTTATTCAGGGAAAAGATTGGTTGATAATGCACAATTTGTGTGAGTTGTCAGAAGTACGAGATTCACTTATGTGTTTCTACAATATGGAGAATAAATTCGAGTAGACTCATTAGATAAATTTGGAATTTTTTTTGTTATTGTGTCATTTGAATCTGGGTTATGCGGTAATAATATTGCTTAATAATATGGGAATGGACAATTTCACCCCTATACAACGTTCCTTCAATATTTGTAACAATTTTAGATGAATATTTCACAAGAAATTTGTGAAATTTCGTAAGTTCGGTGTGTTATTTATGTGAGAAATGAATGAAATTGTGTGAATTTTGTGAGAAATACGTGATTAATATCTTAGTTTCACACAGTTTTCGAGATAATTCGAGATAACAATCAAGGAATATAAAAAAATGGAAATTTTTCGTTGTTTGTTATTTGAGTTCTGGGTTATTCAGTGAAAAGATTGGTTGATAATGCACAATTTGTGTGAGTTATGTCAGAAGTACGAGATTCACTTATGTGTTTCTACAATATTGAGAATAAATTCGAGTAGACTCATTTGATTAATTTGGAATTTTTTTTGTTTATTGTGTCATTCGAATCTGGGTTATGCGGTAATAATATTGCTAAAATGTGAGAAATGAACAAATTCACTCCTATACAACGTTCCTTCAATATTTGTAACATTTTAGATGGATATTTCAAAAAGAATTTGTAAAATTTCGTAAGTTCAGTGTGTTATTTATGTGAGAAATTAATGAAATTGTGTGAATTTTGTGAGAAATACGTGATTAATATCTTAGTTTCACACAGTTTTCGAGATGAATTCGAGATAACAATCAAGGAATAAAAAAAAAATTGGGAGATTTTTTGTTGTTTGTTATTTGAGTTCTGGGTTTATTCAGTGAAAAGATTGGTTGATAATGCACAATTTGTGTCAGTTATGTCAGAAGTACGAGATTTACTTATGTGTTTCTACAATATAGAGAATAAATTCGAGAAGACTCATTAGATAAATTTGAAATTTTTTTTTTGTTATTGTGTCATTTGAATCTGGGTTATGCGGTAATAATATTGTTAATAATGTGAGAAATGGACATTTTAACTCCTATACAAACGTTCCTTGATATTTGTAAACAATTTGAGTGGATATTTCAAAAGAAATTTGTGAAATTTCGTAAGTTCGGTGTGTGATTCATGTGAGAAATAAGTGAATTTGTGTGAATTTTGTGAGATATACGTGATTAATATCTGAGTTTCACACAGTTTCCGGGATGAATTCGAGATAAAATCAGGGAATTAAAAAATAAATGGATATTTTCGTTGTTTGTTATTTGAGTTCTGGGTTATTCAGTGAAAAGATTGGTTTGATAATGCACAATTTGTGTGAGTTATGTCAGAAGTACGAGATGCACTTATGTGTTTCTACAATATTGAGAATAAAATCCAGTAGACTCATTAGATTTAATTTGGAATTTTTTTTGTTATTGTGTCATTTGAATCTGGGTTATGCGGTAATAATATTGCTAATAATGTGAGAAATGAACAAATTCACTCCTATACAACGTTGCTTCAATATTTGTAACAATTTTAGATGG